>NW_028166609.1:0-81000 GCF_964263955.1 Coregonus lavaretus
GTTGGCCACCAGGTTTGCAGGTATTTTTTCCCACTCCTGTTTGCAGATCTTCTCCAAGTCATTAAGGTTTTGAGGCTGACGTTTGGCAACTCGAACCTTCAGCTCCCTCCACATATTTTCTATGAGATTAAGGTCTGGAGACTGGCTAGGCCACTCCAGGACCTTAATGTGCTTCTTCTTGAGCCACTCCTTTGTTGCCTTGGCCGTGTGTTTTGGGTCATTGTCATGCTGGAATACCCATCCACGACCCATTTTCCATGCCCTGGCTGAGGGAAGGAGGTTCTCACCCAAAATTTGACAGTACATGGCCCTGTCCATCATCCCTTTGATGCGGTGAAGTTGTCCTGTCCCCTTAGCAGAAAAACACCCACAAAGCATAATGTTTCCACCTTCATGTTTGACAGTGAGGATGGTGTTCTTGGGGTCATAGGCAGCATTCCTCCTCCTCCAAACATGGCGAGTTGAGTTGATGCCAAAGAGCTCCATTTTGGTCTCATCTGACCACAACACTTTCACCTAGTTCTCCTCTGAATCATTCAGATGTTCATTGGCAAACTTCAGACGGGCCTGTATATGTGCTTTCTTGAGCAGGGGGACCTTGTGGGCGCTGCAGGATTTCAGTCCTTCACGGCGTAGTGTGTTACCAATTGTTTTCTTGGTGACTATGGTCCCAGCTGCCTTGAAATCATTGACAAGATCCTCCCGTGTAGTTCTGGGCTGATTCCTCACCGTTCTCATGATCATTGCAACTCCACAAGGTGAGATCTTGCATGGAGCCCCAGGCAGAGGGAGATTGACAGTTATTTTGTGTTTCTTCCATTTGCGAATAATCACACCAACTGTTGTCACCTTCTCACCAAGCTGCTTGGCGATGGTCTTGTAGCCCATTCCAGCCTTGTGTAGGTCTACAATCTTGTCCCTGACATCCTTGAAGAGCTCTTTGGTCTTGGCCATGGTGGAGAGTTTGGAATCTGATTGATTGATTGCTTCTGTGGACAGGTGTCTTTTATACAGGTAACAAGCTGCGATTAGGAGCACTCCCTTTAAGAGTGTGCTCCTAATCTCAGCTCGTTACCTGTATAAAAGACACCTGGGAGCCAGAAATCTTTCTGATTGAGAGGGGGTCAAATACTTATTTCCCTCATTAAAACGCAAATCAATTTATAACATTTTTGACATGCGTTTTTCTGGATTTTTTTGTTGTTATTCTGTCACTCACTGTTCAAATAAACCTACCATTAAAATTATAGACTGATCATTTCTTTGTCAGTGGGCAAACGTACAAAATCAGCAGGGGATCAAATACCTTTTTCCCTCACTGTAGATAATAAACAAAAGTGAATTAAACAATAAAAATTAACAGTAAACATTACACTCACAAAAGTTCCAAAAGAATAAAGACATTTCAAATGTCATATTATGGCTATGTACAGTGTTATAATGATGTGCAAATAGTTAAAGTACAAAAGGGAAAATAAATAAACATGTAAATATAGGTTGTATTTACAATGTTGTTGTGCTCCACTGGTAGGTGTTTGTCCACCTGTGTGCTGAGGGTGTCAGGTTCTTGTCCAGTTCTGGCATTTACAGTGGTTTGCGAAAGTGGTTTTACAGTGGTTTGCCTTACAACCTGGAATTAAAATTGATTTTTTTGTATCATTTGATTTACACAACATGAAGATGCAACATATTTTTTCTTGTGAAACAAACAAGAAATAAGAAAAAAAAAAAAAAAAAAACTTGAGCGTGCATAACTATTCACCCCCCCCCCCTCAAAGTCAATACTTTGTAGAGCCACCTTTTGCAGCAATTACAGCTGCAAGTCTCTTGGGTTATGTCTCTATAAGCTTGGCACGTCTAGCCACTGGGATTTTTGCCCATACTTCAAGGCAAAACTGCTCCAGCTCCTTCAAGTTGGATGGGTTCCGCTGGTGGAGTTGTGGGCCAGGTAGACATTTGGTTTTGAGGCACAGTCATGGGAAATTCTCTCTCTCTCTCTCTCTCCCTCCCTACCCTCTCAATTAAATTAAATTCAATTTAAGGGCTTTATTGGCATGGGAAACGTATGTTAACATTGCCAAAGCAAGTGAATTAGATAGTAAATAAAAGTGAAATAAACAATAAATACTAACAGTAAACATTACACTCAGAAGTTTCAAAAGAATAAAGACATTTCAAATGTCATCTTATGTATATATACAGTGTTGTAACAATGTGCAAATAGTTAAAGTACAAATGGGAAAATAAATAAACATAAATATGGGTTGTATTTACAATGGTGTTTGTTCTTCACTGGTTGCCCTTTTCTTGTGGCAACAGGTCACAAATCTTGCAGCTGTGATGGCACACTGTGGTTTTTCACCCAGTAGATAAGGGAGTTTATCAAAATTGGGTTTGTTTTCGAATTCTTTGTGGATCGCTGTAATCTGAGGGAAATATGTGTCTCTAATATGGTCATACATTTGGCAGGAGGTTAGGAAGTGCAGCTCAGTTTCCACCTCATTATGTGGGCAGTGTGCACATAGCCTGTCTTCTCTTGAGAGCCAGGTCTGCCTACGGCGGCCTTTCTCAATAGCAAGGCTATGCTCACTGAGTCTGTACATAGTCAAAGCTTTCCTTAAGTTTGGGTCAGTCACAGTGGTCAGGTATTCTGCCACTGTGTACTCTCTGTTTAGGGCCAAATAGCATTCTAGTTTGCTCTGTTTTTTTGTTTGTTCTTTCCAATGTGTCAAGTAATTCTCTTTTTGTTTTCTCATGATTTGGTTGGGTCTAATTGTTTTGTTGTTGTTGTTGTTGTTGTTGTCCTGGGGCTGTGTGGGGTCTGTTTGTGTTTGTGAACAGAGCCCCAGGACAAGCTTACTTAGGGGACTATTCTCCAAGTTAAGCTCTCTGTAGGTGATGGCTTTGTTATGGAAGGTTTGGGAATCGCTTCCTTTCATGTGGTTATATAATTTAACAGCTCTTTGATTTAGATAATTAGCGGGTATCGGCCTAATTCTGCTCTGCATGCATTATTTGGTGTTTTACGTTGTACACGAGGATGTTTTTGCAGAATTCTACATGCAGAGTCTCAATTTGGTGTTTGTCTCATTTTGTGAATTCTTGGTTGGTGAGCAGACCCCAGACCTCACAACCATAAAGGGCAATGGGTTCTATAACTGATTCAAGTATTTTTAGCCAGATCCTAATTGGTATGTCGAATCTTATGTTTCTTTTGATGGCATAGAATGCCCTTCTTGCCTTGTCTCTCAGATCGTTCACAGCTTTGTGGAAGTTACCTGTGGCGCTGATGTTTAGGCCGAGGTATGTATAGTTTTTTGTGTGCTCTAGGGCAACGGTGTCTAGATGGAATTTGTATTTGTGGTCCTGGCAACTGGACCTTTTTTGGAACACCATTATTTTTGTCTTACTGAGATTTACTGTCAGGGCCCAGGTCTGACAGAATCTGTGCAGAAGATCTAGGTGCTGCTGTAGGCCCTCCTTGGTTGGTGACAAAAGCACCAGATCATCAGCAAACAGAAGACATTTGACTTCAGATTCTAGTAGGGTGATGCCGGGTGCTGCAGACTGTTCTAGTGCCCTCGCCAATTCGTTGATATATATGTTGAAGAGGGTGGGGCTTAAACTGCATCCCTGTCTCACCCCTAGGCCCTGTGGAAAGAAATGTGTGTGTTTTTTGCCAATTTTAACCGCACACTTGTTTGTGTACATGGATTTTATAATGTCGTATGTTTTTCCCCCAACCCCACTTTCCATCAATTTGTATAGTAGACCCTCATGCCAAATTGAGTCAAAAGCTTTTTTGAAATCAACAAAGCATGAGAAGACTTTGCCTTTGTTTTGGTTTGTTTGTTTGTCAATTAGGGTGTGCAGGGTGAATACGTGGTCTGTCGTACGGTAATTTGGTAAAAAGCCAATTTGACATTTGCTCAGTACATTGTTTTCACTGAGGAAATGAACTAGTCTGCTGTTAATGATAATGCAGAGGATTTTCCCAAGGTTGCTGTTGACGCATATCCCACGGTAATTATTGGGGTCAAATTTGTAATAATAATAATAATAATATAATAATAATAATATGCCATTTAGCAGACGCTTTTATCCAAAGCGACTTACAGTCATGTGTGCATACATTTTTACGTATGGGTGGTCCCGGGGATCGAACCCACTATCCTGGCGTTATAAGCGCCATGTTCTACCAATTGAGCTACAGAGGACCACACTTGTCTCCACTTTTGTGGATTGGGGTGATCAGTCCTTGGTTTCAAATATTGGGGAAGATGCCAGAGCTAAGGATGGTGTTAAAGAGTTTAAGTATAGCTAATTGAAATTTGTGGTCTGTATATTTTATCATTTCATTGAGGATACCATCAACACCACAGGACTTTTTGCGTTGGAGGGTTTGTATTTTGTCCAGTAGTTCATTCAATGTAATTGGAGAATCCAGTGGGTTCTGGTTGTCTTTAATAGTTGATTCTAAGATTTGCATTTGATCATGTATATTTTTTTGCTGTTTGTTCTCTGTTATAGGGCCAAAAAGATTGGAGAAATGGTTTACCCATACATCTCCGTTTTGGATAGATAGCTCTTCGTGTTGTTGTTTGTTTAGTGTTTTCCAATTTTCCCAGAAGTGGTTAGAGTCTATGGATTCTTCAATTACATTGAGCTGATTTCTGACATTTTCCGTAGTGTATTTCTGTATTGTTTTAGTGATTCACCAAAGTGAAGGCGTAGGCTCAGGTTTTCTGGGTCTCTATGTTTTTGGTTGGATAGGTTTCTCAATTTCTTTCTTAGGTTTTTGCATTCTTCATCAAACCATTTATCACTGTTGTTACTTTTCTTTGGTTTTCTGTTAGAGATTTTTAGATTTGATAGGGAAGCTGAGAGGTCAAATATACTGTTTAGGTTTTCTACTGCCAAGTTTACACCTTCACTATTACAGTGGAACGTTTTGTCCAGGAAGTTGTCTAGAATGGATTGAATTTGTTGTTGCCTAATTGTTTTTTGGTAGGTTTCAACACTACTTTCCTTCCATTTATAGCATTTCTTAATATTATTCAGTTACTTTGGCTTTGATGCCTCATGATTGAGTATTGCTCTGTTCAAGTACATTTACATTTACATTTTAGTCATTTAGCAGACACTCTTATCCAGAGCGACTTACAGTTAGTGAGTGCATACATTATTTTTCTTCTTTCAAGTAGGCTGTGATTTTGCTGTGGTCTGATAGGGGTGTCAGTGGGCTGACTGTGAACGCTCTGAGAGACTCTGGGTTGTGGTCAGTGATAAAGTAGTCTACAGTACTACTGCCAAGAGATGAGCTATAGGTGTACCTACCATAGGAGTCCCCTCGAAGCCTACCATTGACTATGTACATACCCAGTGTGCGACAGAGCTGCAGGAGTCGTGACCCGTTTTTGTTGGTTATGTTGTCGTAGTTGTGCCTAGGGGGGCATATGGGGGAGGGAATGCTGTCACCTCCAGGTAGGGGTTTGTCCCCCTGTGTGCTGAGGGTGTCAGGTTCTTGTCCAGTTCTCGCATTTAGGTCGCCTGGGTCTGGAAATGATTGATTTCCCCCTCCAGGATGGAGAAGCTGTCTTCATTAAAGTATGGGGATTCTAGTGGGGGGATATAGTTAGTCTCTCTCTCTCTCTCTCTCTCTACTTCTCTCTACTTCCCCTCTCTCTCTCTCTCTCTCTCTCTCTCTCTCTCTCTCTCTCTCTCTCTCTCTCTCTCTCTCAATTCAATTTCAATTTCAATTTAAGGGCTTTATTGGCATGGGAAACGTGTGTTAACATTGCCAAAGCAAGTGAAGTAGATAGTAAACAAAAGTGAAATAAACAATAAATATTAACAGTAAACATTACACTCAGAAGTTTCAAAAGAATAAAGACATTTCAAATGTCATATTATGTATATTTACAGTGTTGTAACAATGTGCAAATAGTTAAAGTACAAATGGGAAAATAAATAAACATAAACATGGGTTGTATTTACAATGGTGTTTGTTCTTCACTGGTTGCCCTTTTCTTGTGGCAACAGGTCACAAATCTTGCAGCTGTGATGGCACACTGTGGTTTTTCACCCAGTAGATAAGGGAGTTTATCAAAATTGGGTTTGTTTTCGAATTCTTTGTGGATCGCTGTAATCTGAGGGAAATATGTGTCTCTAATATGGTCATACATTTGGCAGGAGGTTAGGAAGTGCAGCTCAGTTTCCACCTCATTATGTGGGCAGTGTGCACATAGCCTGTCTTCTCTTGAGAGCCAGGTCTGCCTACGGCGGCCTTTCTCAATAGCAAGGCTATGCTCACTGAGTCTGTACATAGTCAAATCTTTCCTTAAGTTTGGGTCAGTCACAGTGGTCAGGTATTCTGCCACTGTGTACTCTCTGTTTAGGGCCAAATAGCATTCTAGCTTGCTCTGTTTTTTTGTTTGTTCTTTCCAATGTGTCAAGTAATTCTCTTTTTGTTTTCTCATGATTTGGTTGGGTCTAATTGTTTTGTTGTTGTTGTTGTTGTTGTTGTCCTGGGGCTGTGTGGGGTCTGTTTGTGTTTGTGAACAGAGCCCCAGGACAAGCTTACTTAGGGGACTATTCTCCAAGTTAAGCTCTCTGTAGGTGATGGCTTTGTTATGGAAGGTTTGGGAATCGCTTCCTTTCAAGTGGTTATATAATTTAACAGCTCTTTGATTTAGATAATTAGCGGGTATTGGCCTAATTCTGCTCTGCATGCATTATTTGGTGTTTTACGTTGTACACGGAGGATGTTTTTGCAGAATTCTGCATGCAGAGTCTCAATTTGGTGTTTGTCCCATTTTGTGAATTCTTGGTTGGTGAGCGGACCCCAGACCTCAGAACCATAAAGGGCAATGGGTTCTATAACTGATTCAAGTATTTTTAGCCAGATCCTAATTGGTATGTCAAATTTTATGTTCCTTTTGATGGCATAGAAGGCCCTTCTTGCCTTGTCTCTCAGATCGTTCACAGCTTTGTGGAAGTTACCTGTGGCGCTGATGTTTAGGCCGAGGTATGTATAGTTTTTTGTGTGCTCTAGGGCAACGGTGTCTAGATGGAATTTGTATTTGTGGTCCTGGCAACTGGACCTTTTTTGGAACACCATTATTTTTGTCTTACTGAGATTTACTGTCAGGGCCCAGGTCTGACAGAATGAGGAGAATCTGTCATGTAATGTAATGTAATTGACATCTATGACTGTGGAGAAACTATGGGCAAAATAGAATCTGTCTTCACCCTATCTCTGCCCCTCTCTCTATCAAACTTCCTCTCCCTCTCCTATCTATTTCTCTCTCTCTCTCTCTCTCTCTCTCTCTCTCTCTCTGTGTCTGTCTGTCTGTGTCTGTGTGTGTGGTGTAGGAGTACATCAAGCCAGTGCTGAGCCAGCAGGAGCCGGGACGTTGGGCGACAGGGCGTTGGGCCAGATCAACACAGTGCACACTGGGAGAGGCAGCCAGATAGAGAGGCAGCCAGATAGAGAGGCAGCCAGATAGAGAGGCAGCCAGATAGAGAGGCAGCCAGATAGAGAGAGCCAGGTGGCCAGGGGTGTCCTCTATGTCTCTCTGGCCCTGCTCTCTCCCTTCATGCCCTCCTCACTGAAGAGCTGTGGCAGAGGCTGTACTTTCTCAGGGGAGAGGGTGGTGATAGCGCTATGGCTAGCTTGTGTCTGCAGCCCACAGACTTCACAACTGGTAAGAGAGTAGTAGGTAGTCTTGGATACTAATACACACACACACACACACACACACACACACACACACACACACACTCAATAGTCAATACCAAGGATCATCAACTGGATTCAGCCGCAGGCCTATTTTTTTCCTCGAACAGATGGTCATGGGGCTGGAACATAATTACAAATATTTTGTAGACTGCAAATTGACCGCAAGAATCCCAAACAGATATAATATTTGACTAAAATATAATCATTTCAAACTTTGCTTACGTTTGTATACGGTCGCATAATATATCTCTCTATTATGCGTGGGAATACTTTGGAACAGATTTACAAAATTAAAATCACCTGGCGCTGATTGGCTAGTGTTTTTAACAGTCTTTTATGTACAACAATAAAAACAACTTAGGGGGGCAAATAAATCACCTGGGCCGCCAGTTGGGGAAGTTGCTTTCTACCCATTTATGTCCACACTGGTGTGGGGGGTTTATAGCTATAAAACTACAGACCAGAAAGCTATAGAATTAATGAAACCCTATTGGCTATAGCGCTGTGAGGATCATTACAAACTTATGAGGCTTGTACACTCTTAGCTGTCTAGAACCTAAAAGGGTTCTTCGGCTGTCCCCATAGCAGAAACCTTTGAAGAACCCTTTTTGGTTCCAGGTAGAACCCTTTTGGGTTCCATCTAGAACACTTTCCACAGAGGGTAATATCATTAGTGCTAGAATGTACTATGGTAATGTCATTATTGCTAGAATGTACTATGGTAATGTCATTATTGCTGAGAATGTACTATGGTAATATCATTAGTGCTGAGAATGTACTATGGTAATATCATTAGTGCTGAGAATGTACTATGGTAATATCATTATTGCTGAGAATGTACTATGGTAATATCATTAGTGCTGAGAATGTACTATGGTAATATCATTAGTGCTGAGAATGTACTATGGTAATATCATTAGTGCTGAGAATGTACTATGGTAATGTCATTAGTGCTGAGAATGTACTATGGTAATGTCATTAGTGCTGAGAATGTACTATGGTAATATCATTAGTGCTGAGAATGTACTATGGTAATATCATTAGTGCTGAGAATGTACTATGGTAATGTCATTAGTGCTGAGAATGTACTATGGTAATGTCATTAGTGCTGAGAATGTACTATGGTAATATCATTAGTGCTGAGAATGTACTATGGTAATATCATTAGTGCTGAGAATGTACTATGGTAATGTCATTAGTGCTGAGAATGTACTATGGTAATGTCATTAGTGCTGAGAATGTACTATGGTAATATCATTAGTGCTGAGAATGTACTATGGTAATATCATTAGTGCTGAGAATGTACTATGGTAATATCATTAGTGCTGAGAATGTACTATGGTAATGTCATTAGTGCTGAGAATGTACTATGGTAATGTCATTATTGCTGAGAATGTACTATGGTAATATCATTAGTGCTGAGAATGTACTATGGTCATGTCATTAGTGCTGAGAATGTACTATGGTAATATCATTAGTGCTAGAATGTACTATGGTAATATCATTAGTGCTGAGAATGTACTATGGTAATATCATTAGTGCTGAGAATGTACTATGGTAATATCATTAGTGCTGAGAATGTACTATGGTAATATCATTAGTGCTGAGAATGTACTATGGTAATATCATTAGTAATGAGAATGTACTATGGTAATGTCATTAGTGCTGAGAATGTACTATGGTAATGTCATTAGTGCTGAGAATGTACTATGGTAATGTCATTAGTGCTGAGAATGTACTATGGTAATATCATTAGTACTGATAATGTACTATGGTAATGTCATTAGTGCTGAGAATGTACTATGGTAATATTATTAGTGCTGAGAATGTACTATGGTAATGTCATTAGTGCTGAGAATGTACTATGGTAATATCATTAGTGCTGAGAATGTAATATGGTAATATCATTAGTGCTGAGAATGTACTATGGTAATATCATTATTGCTGAGAATGTACTATGGTAATATCATTAGTGCTGAGAATGTACTATGGTAATGTCATTAGTGCTGAGAATGTACTCTGGTAATATCATTTGTGCTGAGAATGTACTATGGTAATATCATTAGTGCTGAGAATGTACTATGGTAATATCATTATTGCTGAGAATGTACTATGGTAATATCATTATTGCTGAGAATGTACTATGGTAATATCATTAGTGCTGAGAATGTACTATGGTAATGTCATTAGTGCTGAGAATGTACTCTGGAAATATCATTTGTGCTGAGAATGTACTATGGTAATGTCATTAGTGCTGAGAATGTACTATGGTAATGTCATTAGTGCTGAGAATGTACTATGGTAATATCATTAGTGCTGAGAATGTACTATGGTAATATCATTAGTGCTGAGAATGTACTATGGTAATATCATTAGTGCTGAGAATGTACTATGGTAATGTCATTATTGCTGAGAATGTACTATGGTAATATCATTAGTGCTGAGAATGTACTATGGTAATGTCATTAGTGCTGAGAATGTACTCTGGAAATATCATTAGTGCTGAGAATGTACTATGGTAATGTCATTAGTGCTGAGAATGTACTATGGTAATATCATTAGTGCTGAGAATGTACTATGGTAATATCATTAGTGCTGAGAATGTACTATGGTAATGTCATTAGTGCTGAGAATGTACTATGGTAATGTCATTAGTGCTGAGAATGTACTATGGTAATATCATTAGTGCTGAGAATGTACTATGGTAATATCATTAGTGCTGAGAATGTACTATGGTAATATCATTAGTGCTGAGAATGTACTATGGTAATGTCATTAGTGCTGAGAATGTACTATGGTAATGTCATTATTGCTGAGAATGTACTATGGTAATATCATTAGTGCTGAGAATGTACTATGGTCATGTCATTAGTGCTGAGAATGTACTATGGTAATATCATTAGTGCTAGAATGTACTATGGTAATATCATTAGTGCTGAGAATGTACTATGGTAATATCATTAGTGCTGAGAATGTACTATGGTAATATCATTAGTGCTGAGAATGTACTATGGTAATATCATTAGTGCTGAGAATGTACTATGGTAATATCATTAGTAATGAGAATGTACTATGGTAATGTCATTAGTGCTGAGAATGTACTATGGTAATGTCATTAGTGCTGAGAATGTACTATGGTAATGTCATTAGTGCTGAGAATGTACTATGGTAATATCATTAGTACTGATAATGTACTATGGTAATGTCATTAGTGCTGAGAATGTACTATGGTAATATTATTAGTGCTGAGAATGTACTATGGTAATGTCATTAGTGCTGAGAATGTACTATGGTAATATCATTAGTGCTGAGAATGTAATATGGTAATATCATTAGTGCTGAGAATGTACTATGGTAATATCATTATTGCTGAGAATGTACTATGGTAATATCATTAGTGCTGAGAATGTACTATGGTAATGTCATTAGTGCTGAGAATGTACTCTGGTAATATCATTTGTGCTGAGAATGTACTATGGTAATATCATTAGTGCTGAGAATGTACTATGGTAATATCATTATTGCTGAGAATGTACTATGGTAATATCATTATTGCTGAGAATGTACTATGGTAATATCATTAGTGCTGAGAATGTACTATGGTAATGTCATTAGTGCTGAGAATGTACTCTGGAAATATCATTTGTGCTGAGAATGTACTATGGTAATATCATTATTGCTGAGAATGTACTATGGTAATATCATTAGTGCTGAGAATGTACTATGGTAATGTCATTAGTGCTGAGAATGTACTCTGGTAATATCATTTGTGCTGAGAATGTACTATGGTAATATCATTAGTGCTGAGAATGTACTATGGTAATATCATTATTGCTGAGAATGTACTATGGTAATATCATTATTGCTGAGAATGTACTATGGTAATATCATTAGTGCTGAGAATGTACTATGGTAATGTCATTAGTGCTGAGAATGTACTCTGGAAATATCATTAGTGCTGAGAATGTACTATGGTAATGTCATTAGTGCTGAGAATGTACTATGGTAATATCATTAGTGCTGAGAATGTACTATGGTAATATCATTAGTGCTGAGAATGTACTATGGTAATATCATTAGTGCTGAGAATGTACTATGGTAATGTCATTAGTGCTGAGAATGTACTATGGTAATGTCATTAGTGCTGAGAATGTACTCTGGTAATATCATTTGTGCTGAGAATGTACTATGGTAATATCATTAGTGCTGAGAATGTACTCTGGTAATATCATTAGTGCTGAGAATGTACTATGGTAATATCATTATTGCTGAGAATGTACTATGGTAATATCATTAGTGCTGAGAATGTACTATGGTAATGTCATTAGTGCTGAGAATGTACTCTGGAAATATAATTTGTGCTGAGAATGTACTATGGTAATATCATTAGTGCTGAGAATGTACTATGGTAATATCATTAGTGCTGAGAATGTACTATGGTAATATCATTAGTGCTGAGAATGTACTATGGTAATGTCATTAGTGCTGAGAATGTACTATGGTAATGTAATTAGTGCTGAGAATGTACTATGGTAATATCATTAGTGCTGAGAATGTACTATGGTAATGTAATTAGTGCTGAGAATGTACTATTGTAATGTCATTATTGCTGAGAATGTACTATGGTAATATCATTAGTGCTGAGAATGTACTACGGTAATGACATTAGTGCTGAGAATGTACTATGGTAATATCATTAGTGCTGAGAATGTACTATGGTAATGTCATTAGTGCTGAGAATGTACTATGGTAATGTCATTAGTGCTGAGAATGTACTATGGTAATGTCATTAGTGCTGAGAATGTACTATGGTAATATCATTAGTGCTGAGAATGTACTATGGTAATATCATTATTGCTGAGAATGTACTATGGTAATATCATTAGTGCTGAGAATGTACTATGGTAAAGTCATTAGTGCTGAGAATGTACTATGGTAATATCATTAGTGCTGAGAATGTACTATGTTAATGTCATTACCCTCCGCTGCAACTTGCCCATGCCCCCCCCCCCGCTTCTTCTTCACACAAATCCAGACAGCTGATGTTCTGAAAGAGCTGCAAAATCTGGACCCCTACAAATCATCTGGGCTAGACAATCTGGACCCTTTCTTACTAAAACTAGCCGCCGAAATTGTCGCAACCCCTATTACTAGCCTGTTCAACCTCTCTTTCGTAACGTCTGAGATCCCCAGAGATTGGAAGCTGCCGCGGTCATCCCCCTCTTCAAAGGGGGTGACACTCTAGATCCAAACTGTTACAGACCCATATCCATCCTGCCCTGCCTTTCAAAAGTTTTTGAAAGCCAAGTTAACAAACAGATCACCGACCATTTCGAATCCCACCGTACCTTCTCCGCTATGCAATCCGGTTTCCGAGCTGGTCATGGGTGCACTTCAGCCACGCTCAAGGTCCTAAACGATATTATAACCGCGATCGATAATAGACAGTACTGTGCAGCCGTTTTCATTGACCTGGCCAAGGCTTTCGACTCTGTCAACCACCGCATTCTTATTGGCAGACTAAATAGCCTTGGTTTCTCAAATGACTGCCTCGCCTGGTTCACCAACTACTTCTCTGATAGAGTTCAATGCGTCAAATCGGAGGGCCTGTTGTCTGGACCTATGGCAGTCTCTATGGGGGTGCCACAGGGTTCAATTCTTGGGCCGACTCTTTTCTCTGTGTATATCAATGACGTCGCTCTTGCTGCTGGTGACTCTCAGATCCACCTCTACGCAGACGACACCATTTTGTATATATCTGGCCCTTCATTGGACACTGTGTTAACAAACCTCCAAACGAGCTTCAATGCCATACAACACTCCTTCAGTAGCCTCCAACTGCTCTTAAACACTAGTAAAACTAAATGCATGCTCTTCAACCGAACGCTGCTTGCACCCGCCCACCCGACTAGAATCACTACTCTTGACGGGTCTGACCTAGAGTATGTGGACAACTACAAATATCTAGGTGTCTGGTTAGACTGTAAACTCTCCTTCCAGACTCACATTAAGAATCTCCAATCCAAAGTTAAATCTAGAATCGGTTTCCTATTTCGCAACAAAGCCTCCTTCACTCATGCTGCCAAACATGCCCTCATAAAACTGACTATCCTACCGATCCTTGACTTCGGCGATGTCATTTACAAAATAGCCTCCAACACTCTACTCAGCAAATTGGATGTAGTCTATCACAGTGCCATCCGTTTTGTCTCCAAAGCCCCATATACTACTCACCACTGTGACCTGTACGCTCTTGTTGGCTGGTCCTCACTACATATTCGTCGCCAAACCCACTGGCTCCAGGCCATCTATAAATCACTGCTAGGCAAATCCCCGCCTTATCTTAGCTCATTGGTCACCATAGCAATACCCACCCGTAGTATGCGCTCCAGCAGGTATATCTCACTGGTCATCCCCAAAGCCAACACCTCCTTTGGCCGCCATTCCTTCCAGTTCTCTGCTGCCAATGACTGGAACAAATTGCAAAAATCTCTGAAGCTGGAGACACTTATCTCCCTCACTAACTTTAAGCATCAGTTGTCAGAGCACCTTACCGATCACTGCACCTGTACACAGCCCATCTGAAATTAGCCCGCCCAACTACCTCATCCCTATATTGTTATTTATTTTGCTCATTTGTACCCCAGTATCTCTATTTGCACATCATCTCTTGCACATCTATCATTCCAGTGTTAATACTAATTGTAATTATTTTGCACTATAGCCTATTTATTGCCTTACCTCCATAACTTGCTACATTTGCACACACTGTATATATATTTATTTCTGTTGTATTTTTGACTTTGTTTTGTTTTACCCCATATGTAACTCTGTGTTGTTGTTTTTATCGCACTGCTTTGCTTTATCTTGGCCAGGTCGCAGTTGTAAATGAGAACTTGTTCTCTACTGGCTTACCTGGTTAAAAAAAGGTGAAATAAAAAAATATATAAAAAAAGTGCTGAGAATGTACTATGGTAATATCATTAGTGCTGAGAATGTACTATGGTAATATCATTAGTGCTGAGAATGTACTATGGTAATGTCATTAGTGCTGAGAATGTACTATGGTAATGTCATTAGTGCTGAGAATGTACTATGGTAATATCATTAGTGCTGAGAATGTACTATGGTAATGTCATTAGTGCTGAGAATGTACTCTGGTAATATCATTTGTGCTGAGAATGTACTATGGTAATATCATTAGTGCTGAGAATGTACTATGGTAATATCATTATTGCTGAGAATGTACTATGGTAATATCATTAGTGCTGAGAATGTACTATGGTAATATCATTAGTGCTGAGAATGTACTATGGTAATGTCATTAGTGCTGAGAATGTACTATGGTAATATCATTAGTGCTGAGAATGTACTATGGTAATATCATTAGTGCTGAGAATGTACTATGGTAATGTCATTAGTGCTGAGAATGTACTATGGTAATATCATTAGTGCTGAGAATGTACTATGGTAATATCATTAGTGCTGAGAATGTACTATGGTAATATCATTAGTGCTGAGAATGTACTATGGTAATGTCATTAGTGCTGAGAATGTACTCTGGAAATATCATTTGTGCTGAGAATGTACTATGGTAATATCATTAGTGCTGAGAATGTACTATGGTAATATCATTAGTGCTGAGAATGTACTATGGTAATGTCATTAGTGCTGAGAATGTACTCTGGAAATATCATTTGTGCTGAGAATGTACTATGGTAATATCATTAGTGCTGAGAATGTACTATGGTAATATCATTAGTGCTGAGAATGTACTATGGTAATGTCATTAGTGCTGAGAATGTACTATGGTAATATCATTAGTGCTGAGAATGTACTATGGTAATGTCATTATTGCTGAGAATGTACTATGGTAATATCATTATTGCTGAGAATGTACTATGGTAATATCATTAGTGCTGAGAATGTACTATGGTAATATCATTAGTGCTGAGAATGTACTATGGTAATATCATTAGTGCTGAGAATGTACTATGGTAATATCATTAGTGCAGAGAATGTACTATGGTAATGTCATTAGTGCTGAGAATGTACTATGGTAATATCATTAGTGCTGAGAATGTACTATGGTAATATCATTAGTGCTGAGAATGTACTATGGCAATATCATTAGTGCTGAGAATGTACTATGGTAATATCATTAGTGCTGAGAATGTACTATGGTAATATCATTAGTGCTGAGAATGTACTATGGTAATATCATTAGTGCTGAGAATGTACTATGGCAATATCATTAGTGCTGAGAATGTACTATGGTAATATCATTAGTGCTGAGAATGTACTATGGTAATATCATTACTGCTGAGAATGTACTATGGCAATATCATTAGTGCTGAGAATGTACTATGGCAATACCATTAGTGCTGAGAATGTACTATGGTAATATCATTAGTGCTGAGAATGTACTATGGTAATATCATTAGTGCTGTGAATGTACTATGGTAATATCATTAGTGCTGAGAATGTACTATGGTAATATCATTAGTGCTGAGAATGTACTATGGTAATATCATTAGTGCTGAGAATGTACTATGGTAATATCATTAGTGCTGAGAATGTACTATGGCAATATCATTAGTGCTGAGAATGTACTATGGCAATATCATTAGTGCTGAGAATGTACTATGGTAATATCATTAGTGCTGAGAATGTACTATGGTAATATCATTAGTGCTGAGAATGTACTATGGCAATATCATTAGTGCTGAGAATGTACTATGGCAATATCATTAGTGCTGAGAATGTACTATGGTAATATCATTAGTGCTGAGAATGTACTATGGTAATATCATTAGTGCTGAGAATGTACTATGGTAATATCATTAGTGCTGAGAATGTACTATGGTAATATCATTAGTGCTGAGAATGTACTATGGTAATATCATTAGTGCTGAGAATGTACTATGGTAATATCATTAGTGCTGAGAATGTACTATGGTAATATCATTAGTGCTGAGAATGTACTATGGTAATATCATTAGTGCTGAGAATGTACTATGGTAATATCATTAGTGCTGAGAATGTACTATGGTAATATCATTAGTGCTGAGAATGTACTATGGCAATATCATTAGTGCTGAGAATGTACTATGGTAATATCATTAGTGCTGAGAATGTACTATGGTAATATCATTACTGCTGAGAATGTACTATGGCAATATCATTAGTGCTGAGAATGTACTATGGCAATACCATTAGTGCTGAGAATGTACTATGGTAATACCATTAGTGCTGAGAATGTACTATGGTAATATCATTAGTGCTGAGAATGTACTATGGCAATATCATTAGTGCTGAGAATGTACTATGGCAATATCATTAGTGCTGAGAATGTACTATGGTAATATCATTAGTGCTGAGAATGTACTATGGTAATATCATTAGTGCTGAGAATGTACTATGGTAATATCATTAGTGCTGAGAATGTACTATTGTAATATCATTAGTGCTGAGAATGTACTATGGTAATATCATTAGTGCTTAGAAACTAAAATAAACTAATAGTTCTGTGCTTTTGGTTTCTCTCATTCCTTGCATTGTTTTTTATTTCTCTCTCCCCTCTCCTTCTCTCCCCTCCCCTCTCCTTCTCTCCCCTCCTCTCTCCCTCTCTCCCCTCCCCTCTCCCTCTCTCCCCTCCCCTTCTCTCCCCTCCTCTCTCTCTCCTCCCCTCTCCCTCTCTCCCCTCCCCTCTCCCTCCTCCCCTCTCCCTCTCTCCCCTCCCCTCTCCCTCTCCCCTCCCCTCTCCCTCTCTCCCTTCCCCTCTCCTTCTCTCCCCTCCTCTCTCCCTCCTCCCCTCTCCCTCTCTCCCCTCCCCTCTCCCTCTCTCCCCTCCCCTCTCCCTCTCTCCCCTCTCCCTTCCCCTCTCTCCCCTCCCCTCTCCTATTTCAAGGCCTACCTTCAAAATCAGTGCCTCTTTGTTTGACATCATGGGAAAATCAAAAGAAATCATCCAAGACCTCAAAAGAAAATGTGTAGACCTCCACAAGTCTGGTTCATCCTTGGGAGCAATTTCCAAACGCCTGAAGGTACCACGTTCATCTGTACAAACAATAGTACGCAAGTATGAACACCATGGGACCATGCAGCCGTCATACCGCTCAGGAAGGAGACGCGTTCTGTCTCCTAGAGATGAATGTACTTTGGTGCGAAAAGTGCAAATCAATCCCAGAACAACAGCAAAGGACCTTGTAAAGATGCTGGAGGAAACAGGTACAATGTATCTATATCCACAGTAAAACGGGTCCTATATCGACATAACCTGAAAGGCCGCTCAGCAAGGAAGAAGCCACTGATCCAAAACCGCAATAAAAAAGCCAGACTACGGTTTGCAACTGCACATGGGGAGAAAGATCGTACTTTTTGGAGAAATGTCCTCTGGTCTAATGAAACAAAAATAGAACTGTTCGGCCATAATGACCATCGTTATGTTTGGAGGAAAAAGGGGACGGCTTGCAAGCTGAAGAACACCATCCCAACCGAGAAGCACGGGTGTGGCAGCATCATGCTGTCGGGGTGCTTTGCTGCAGAAGGGACTGGTGCACTTTACAAAATAGATGGCGTCATGAGGAAGGAAAATTATGTGGATATATTGAAGCAACATCCCAATACATCAGTCAGGAAGATAAAGCTTGGTCGCAAATGTGTCTTCCAAATGGACAATGACCCCAAGCATACTTCCAAAGTTGTGGCAAAATGGCTTAAGGACAACAAAGTCAAGGTATTGGAGTGGCCATCACAAAGCCCTGACCTCAATCCTATAGAACATTTGTGGGCAGAACTGAAAAAGCGTGTGCGAGCAAGGAGGCCTACAAACCTGATTCAGTTACACCAGCTCTGTCAAGAGGAATGGGCCAAAATTCACCCAACTTATTGTGGGAAGCTTGTGGAAGGCTACCCGAAACGATGAGTTGGACCGCAGAGTGAAGGAAAAGCAGCCAACAAGTGCTCAGCATATGTCGGAACTCCTTCAAGACTGTTGGAAAAGCATTCCAGGTGAACTATCTCATGAAGCTGGTTGAGAGAATGCCTAGAGTGTGCAAAGCTGTCATCAAGGCAATGGGTGGCTACAAAATATAATTTGATTTGTTTAACAAATAAAGAAAAGCCCTTGAATGAGTAGGTGTGTCCAAACTTTTCACTGGTACTGTATATATATATATATTTTCTGATCTGTCTTACATAATAATAATAATAATAATAATATGCCATTTAGCAGACGCTTTTATCCAAAGCGACTTACAGTCATGCGTGCATACATTTTTTTTTTTTTGTGTATGGGTGGTCCCGGGGATCGAACCCACTACCTTGGCGTTACAAGCGCCATGCTCTACCAGCTGAGCTACAGAGGACCACATCTCCTACATATAGGACAGACACTTCAAAACCTTATTGGTTATGATTTATTTTTTGACTGTCTTTTTTGCCATTTATGAATGTGTTATTCAATGTGTATATATTTGTTTTATATCTACAATTCTAAATCGAATAGCTAAATGATCCATGGTATGACTATCTTCAGCATATGTGGGAACTCCTTCAAGACTGTTGGAAAATCAGTCCAGGTGAAGCTGGTTGAGAGAATGCCAAGAGTGTGCAAAGCTGTCATCAAGGCAAAGGTTGGCTATTTGAAGGGCGGCTATATAAAATAAATGGTGATTTGTTTAACACTTTTTTTGGTTACTACATGATTCCATATGTGTTATTTCATAGTTGTGATGTCTTCACCATTATTCTACAATGTAGAAAATAGTTTTAAAAAATAAAGATAAACCCTGGAATGAGTAGGTGTGTCCAAACTTTTGACTGGTACTGTATGTTACAAGAACATAAAAATAAAACTGTGTTTTCATTGTGGTTCTCTTCTGTTTAGATCTCAGCTGAGAAGCAGGAGCTGAGGAGCAGCTGTCGGCACCACAGGGACCTCAAAAACACAACAACTAAATGATAGACAATGGAGGTATCCCAAATGACCAGAGCCTATTCCCTATGTAGTGCACTACTTTTGACCAGGGTGCAGTTTGGGCCCTGGTCAAAAGTTGTGCACTATGTAGGTAATAGGGTGCCATTTGATAACGGGGTGGCATTTGGGACGGACACAATAAGAGAGAGAGAGAGAGATAGTTGACTTCCCTCTACCATGGACTCACTCCACTATCTGCAGAGCTTCAACTCTGGATCGGACATTGCCACTGAACACCAAGAACTGCAAGCCTGTCCCTGGAATAACTACAGTGGTGTTGTGACCATACCCCTACATAAAGTGGTGGCCCTTGCCTGGAGTCGACACACATAGGCATGAATGTAAATTAATAAATTATTCACATACCACTTTTGTGTGTCTGTCATCAAAAGATGGCATACTCTATCCTATAAAAAAAAAGCTTTCATTCAAAGATATCACATTTCAGGATGAATTGTATATGAGTAAGCATCATCAACAGGCAGTAGCACTAGTCTACATTTACTGGACGTTCAAAGTTCAAGTCTCTCTGTCTGAAGTGTAGTGATATGACTTGACAACTTGTCAACTCTTATCAATGAATCAAGAGGCGGTGCCAAATTTGAGCGGATAAAAAATGTCCAACTGATTGCACACCGCGCAGACCAGTTGGCACTGGCAACGCGCAGGGTTTTGTTTCAGCAGAACACTGCATTTTGATAACTAACCATAGACACAACAGAAAGATAGCAGAAACAACGGTTACAACGGTTGTCAGGGCACTTTGTTGCTAGGGGAAATTGTAAAGGGGAGGAAAGCAGAGGTTGGCCTTGCTTAATGAGTCAATCCGGAAGTAGAGTATACAATTCGGTGTTGGTGTTAAATGAAGTATACGGTCAAGAGCCAGTGAAACAGACACTGGCTTGGACGGAATTGGTAGGAGAGCGGTGGTGAAGAGGACGATGCTTATCGCAAATTCATCTTGGTGAATCATTTTGTTTATATATAAAAAATTAACACATCTAGCTAAATGGCGGATCCTAGGTCGTGAGGGGTGAGAGGGGAAAATGGGAACTGGACATGCAGTGAGGTACTGACACCGGTGGGCAAAACGGAGAGGAAGAAAAGTGAGAGTGGAGACTATTCGTCGACATCAAAGCGGGCTTTCCAGAAAGCAAGCAACACGTCCTACAGGGGAAATGACAAAAGGTGAAGGTGGAAATTGTACTCATGCTTAGTTAGAGAGGTAGCTAACGTTAGTTGTCTGAAGTTAACTTAAATCGATTTGATTTGATGTACCTAGCCAGCTCGTTATGGTACTAACTAGTTAGCATTTGATTTTCTGAAAAGCTCGATTTCTGACTTACTAGAATGTATGCTAGCTAGCATCAACAATATGCAATTGTTCAAGTATTGCAATTTCCAAAGATTTCTAACTCATTGTGGTTGCAATAAGTGTCAATAGCTAGCTATCCCAGTCATGCAATCAATCACATGCAAGCTAGCTACTAGTTAGAAACGTTAGGCAGTGGGAGCACTAGATTGCTTGCCATTCGGTTTTTGAAATTGTGAGATAGTTGTGTAATTTGGTCACGTTTGTTATTATCCATAAACTATTGTAGGCATTTTCAGATATTCCATTCATTTGGCAATGGCGTTTGCCAAGTTGCTGCTTTGTAATTGGCCACGTCTTTGACTGGCAAGCGATAGTCGAGGTATGATATAGCGAGCTGTCAAAACAAAAAGATCGAAGTGACACTGATACATACGTTGCCTTGAGACTGACTTTGCTTTTCTTCATCATTATACTCATGCCCAGATTGGTTTAGTAGCCTACTCTTCTCTAGACTAGGACACCTTCAAGTAGCTACTTTAATAACAAACCTAATTTTAGCAAGACTACTGAATCAGTTTAACATCGACCTTCTAATTACAACGTTTTAACCACGCAGGTACTTAACCGTGTCAGTGTGAGAGAGAGAGAGAGGGTTAAAAATAGGAGGTTAGAGTTTCAAATGGCTCTGTTCCTGTGAGGGTGAGCAACAATTCCCTCCCTCCCCTTCCATTCTTTATTTTCTCCCACCCCATTAATCATCCTCTCCCTGCCTTTAAACTTTCTGATGATGTGTTGAAAGAGACACTGGAGAACTAGACTGCTCTCTGCTTCAGGTACTGAAGAACAATGCTTTTATTCACCTTTTGGCACCTCCTTTCAAACCTTTCTTCTTTGGCTTTTGTGTAACTTGTCTCTTACAATGCTACCATAGATTAGCAAGTGATTGCCGTCTCCCTCTTTTATTTCCCTCTTTGATGTTTCTGTCTACCCACAAGTCTATGCTGTCTACCCCTCTGTCCTCAAACCCCAAAACCTTTGGTGCAGTACCTCCTTTTTTCTCTTTCTGTGTGCGTTTCCCTCAACTGTTCCATTCCCTCGTTCACTCACCCTATAGCTGTCTAGTGTTGCAATCCTACCATGTCTAGGTGTTTGAACGTTTGAAGCCATGTGTTTCCGATGTAACGTTAACCCTCTATGTGTTGGTGAGTGTCAGCTGGAATAGTTGTAGCTCTTGGTGTTCCCATGGTGAGATGGGTAGATTAGCCTCTCCAGCTCTGTTGAATTTGTTGCCCGTTTGAGCATCCAGGAAACGAGGCTCACCGATTTCCTCTCCAATAGTGATGGGGAACAATCTAAAGTTACATATCGGGATATTATTTTTGACGATATATCGTATAGTTTTGACAGTATTGCAATATTATTTTTGCGCTAGTTGGCTGTACCTGCACCAAAACTCCAGTATTTTTCCTTCATAGCTTGTTTTCCATCTTCTTTTTAAAGGGATACTTTGGGACTATGGCAATGAGGACCTTTATCTACTTCCCCAGAGTCTGATGAACTCGTGGATACCTGCATGCAGTTTCAAGGAAGTTGATAACTAGCGCAATTGCTAACTAGCGTTAGCGCAATGACTGGAAGTCTATGGGTATCTGCTAGCATGCTTAATACTCAGACTTCCAGTCGTTGCGCTAACGCTAGTTAGCATTAACTTCCTTCATACTGGACACAGACATAAAAAGGGTATCCACGAGTTCATCAGACTCTGGGGAAGTAGATAAAGGGCCTCATTGCCAAAATCCCGAAGTATCCCTTTAGCTAGGGAACCAATTTGTTTTCAGCACTTTTATTTCCATGACTGATCAAAACTTGTTTTCCATTGGCTTGTCTCTCTGCAGCAGACATATGGTGAGCAATATGTTTGGAACATCGACTCGCAATAAAATGACGGTATCGAATCGCAATACATATAGAATCGCAATACGTATCGTATCGGCACAAACGTTTTGTGATAATATCGTATCATGAGGTCCCTGGAAATTCCAGCCCTACTCTCCAACAGCCTACATTTCCTGAAAGTTAAAAGTGGATATAAGCATCAGTCAGTTAGCCTAGTATTTACGCTGTGAACAAAGTATGGAGGACAAATTTGAAAGTTGGTGTAGGCTACAGCAGCACATTACTCATCCAGACCAGGACATCCACTCTGAGAATCTAGTTTATACTTAGTCCGATTGCCATGCTTACAAGATTATCGTTGTTCTTATTATCACCTGTAATTGGTTTAGACACCTCGTCTGTTGAAAGTCTCCCGTTAGGATATACAGTGACCTCTTTCTCTGGACTCAATCAATCCCCTTATCTAAGCCTCACGAGGCCATCTTTCCAAATCGTGTCTCGATACCCTTATCCCCTGTAGCTCAGTTGGTAGAGCATGGCGCTTGCAACGCCAGGGTTGTGGGTTCGTTTCCCACGGGGGGGGGCAAGTATAAAAATGTATGCACTCGCTAACTGTAAGTCGCTCTGGATAAGAGCGTCTGCTAAATGACTAAAATGTAAATGTACATGCAGTGTTCTCAGTACCTGTTCCCCCAGTTCTTTCTGCCCTCCCTCTATAGAGCTCATTGTCTGTTCAGAAGGGCATGTCAGGTGATGATGTGGTCAAGACCTGGACCTTGTTGAAAGGGTTCTCTTGGATACACTAAATAGTTAAATTATTAGCACAGGTCTGGCAGATATTTGACCGTGAATTTACGCCCATGTTTTCTGTGATATCTAGGCCTATTTTTATGGAATTTGACTGTCCATTTCAGCACATTTTCAGTCATTGAAAGCGTTCCAGATATTGCAAACGCAGTAGGCTAGATCCCTGACCTGGTTATGAAGCGTGGATATTATTTGGTCAGCTTGCCTTTTAAGGCTGGAGGTTTTTTTTTTGCTATTGAAATGCTCACTCCAGAAGTATTTACAACATTTTAAAACCAAAGAGAAGAGGTGACGGTGCCAGGTTTGTGTGAGCTCTGAGGGAAGGCTTGAGTCTCTTTTTAAATCGTCAGCAAATTGACTTTGTGTGGTCACTCTCTTCTCTCAAACCACTTATTAGAGTGATTGCATAAGCAATAACTCACAATGTTTGACTGACCCAGGGTAATCGTCAGACGTGTTTATGACTAAGTTCCTTCACTTTTTAAAGCTAAGAGCTAATATGTACCGGGTGTGCGACACGTGTTATAGGCCTGAGCCTATTGGACCATCTGGCATGAACCCTGTTCAAACAGGAAAACATTCAGTCGTCCTGAATGGAAGTTTAAAACGTCTTTTAATGTAGGCTAAACGCTAGTTTAATCAGTGTGGTATGAATGGATGGACCTAGTCAGTCAGGAGAGAGCAGGGAAAGGGATGTACGAAGCTACGTAAGACTATTGAGATGCGTCCCAAGAGTACATCTACTGATATAGTGTATGTTCTGCCCTTCTAGTCCCTGCAGAATGACTGTCCATATACAGGTTTAATACCTTGTTAGGGGGATTCATGGGCAGGAAACTGCTTCCAGCTCCAAGATGCCCGTTGGGAAATTGGGGTTACGTCCCAAATTACACCCCATTCCCTATTTAGTACACTACTTTGACCATGTATTCACTATATAGGGTGCCGTTTAGGATGCATTCAGGCTTTGGTGGTAGCAGCAGGGTGGTGTTAGAAAATGGATGTGTGGCGCTCAGTCGGGGTCTCAACTTACTGTTGAGAGTTAGAATAATGGAATACACCAGGTGCGTCAGCAGTTTTTCCGCTTATGTCAGTCACTGGCTAGGTTTCCGTCCAATTGGCGACCGATTTTCATGTGACTGTTCTAAAATCCGCATTAAAAACAATATGTGCATTTTCCATCAAATGTACTTGTTGCTGATAAAAGGCTGTGTGTAACGACATAGTGCAAGGTTAAATTCCGACGTACCGGAAAAAAAACAAAAAGTTAAATAGGTTTCCATGGCATTTTAAACTCTACTAATGCTTTTGTCACAAAAAAATGTTGCGTTATATAGCGAATTTTCCCACTGGTACTGACACGTGCGCTCTAGCCAACAGCTCATAGAGACAATGCGGGTATAGCTAACATCATGAGGTTATTATGGACAAAAGAGCAATATTTATTTATATTTTTCAAATGGTACCAAGCATCGATCATCATGTAACCAGAATAAGACCCTCTATATTTATTGGAAAGGAACATCAAGCGCCTCACCTTGTACTTTCACCACCCTGTGAAGTTTGTAACTTATTTCATCTGTAGCCTAATAAACTGCGTAGTGGGAGAACCACACGTCATCGCGTGACTCACAAGTTTACTTCCATATGATTATTATTATATCAATATTTGCGCATAAAAGCTTTTCCTCCGCTTTTTCTTGCATAATACATTTTACCGACACACAGATCCCACATTGTGTAGTGTATTTTGTATTGTCGACATTTGGAAAGTTAACAGACAATTTTGCTGTTTCCATCAGGCCTGTTGGATTGAAACCTGGTTATAGACAGTCACTCAATTAGCCCATGGCAGCAAACACGTTTTTGGACTGGTAAGTTAGTCTAGCCAGCTATCTAAACTTGTAGTAATCATGGTCGAATTATAGACGGGGGGCCCCCATTGATTTTGTTAGTCAAAAAAATAAATAAACTGCAAACATTTCTCTCCACCTTAAGGCAAAATGTTTAGAATTGCAGCAAAGTTGCTTTAAAACGGTAAAATGTTCTCTAAACCCCCATGGCAAAATGTGTAGAATTAATGGAAATTAACTCTAAAATGTCTCTCTGCTGTCAAGAGGGGGCCGCTAAAATGTTTTGCTAGGGTCGGTTCTGACTGCGTGTGTGGGTACACAGACCCGTGAGCTATGCGGCCCCTCATTCGTTTTTTGTGGCCCCCTTCAAAGTTGCCCATCCCGGATATAAACAATCTAGTTTAAACTCATCCTCTGGAGAAACCTGCTGGGGGTGAACCATAACAAAAGGTCCTGCAGTGTCTGAGTCCCAGATGGCACCCTATTCCCTATACAGTGCACTACTTTTGACCACGTTCCATAGGATTCTGGTCAATATTAGTGCACTATATAGGGAATTTGATTCCATTTGGGACAAACCCTGACAGTGTGTTTCCCTGAAGGCTGAAACTGCTAGTGCTGTCGTGCTGTGTTTGTTTCCATCAACAAAGAGACTAAAATGATCACTGTGATATCCATTTAGGGCAGTGTTAGGTTGGAGTGTGATACCAAGCTCCTCAGAAAGACTGCCTTTGGATGCTGGCTGGTATACGTTTGTTATCTCAGAGACTCCCTGTGGAGCTGGCTGGGTGAATTAAATCATTTGAATATAGCACACAGGGTCCCTTTGGTTACTGTCCAGCTAACAGGCTTTTTAAAAATCTCCATTGAATAGAATATGGATGGCCATGGCATTACGTTTCTGGACTTTACAGTTGGGTTTAAAACCACACTCGCACAAGCACTCTACAACAGTCTGTAGAAGTGCTTTAGCTGAAATTTGTGCTGACAGGATGTCCTGTTCCTCTGTGATACTCAGGCTGATGGGTCCTGTCCCTCTGTGATACTCAGGCTGATGGGTCCTGTCCCTCTGTGATACTCAGGCTGATGGGTCCTGTCCCTCTGTGATACTCAGGCTGATGGGTCCTGTTCCTCTGTGATACTCAGGCTGATGGGTCCTGTTCCTCTGTGATACTCAGGCTGATGGGTCCTGTTCCTCTGTGATACTCAGGCTGATGGGTCCTGTTCCTCTGTGAAACTCAGGCTGATGGGTCCTGTTCCTCTGTGATACTCAGGCTGATGGGTCCTGTTCCTCTGTGAAACTCAGGCTGATGGGTCCTGTTCCTCTGTGATACTCAGGCTGATGGGTCCTGTCCCTCTGTGAAACTCAGGCTGATGGGTCCTGTCCCTCTGTGATACTCAGGCTGATGGGTCCTGTCCCTCTGTGATACTCAGGCTGATGGGTCCTGTTCCTCTGTGATACTCAGGCTGATATGTCCTGTGCCTCTGTGATACTTACTCAGGCTGATAGATACATAATATGGTAATGCCTTTAGCTGTGCACCGATCCTAATAAAGGTAGTGAAAAGTTAAGCTACGGTATTCCAGTACTGAACTTGACAGCTTGATAAGCATGGACCCTGAGCAGAGTTTGACAGCTTGATTCAGAGGCGTACCACACACATTCTTGGCCATCAACGATGAGGCAGCAGCCTCTACTGAACAGTTTGGCTCAGTGTTCTGAATCTGCTCAATGATACAGTTGGCAATTTCTAGATAATAGCAGACTCTAGAAAATAGTTATAGTCTATAAGGGACTTGTGTGTTAGTGATCATATAGTGCTTGTTTATTTCAGACTGTTTCACTGATGGGGGAAAAACTTGAAAATTGAAATGTACTTAACTGACGCTAACACACTTTCTTTTCTCTCTCTCTCTCTGTTTCAGGGTGATGGCCGAGGGATAACCCCAAGGACTCTCAGCCCCTCCACCTCAACGTGACCCTGGTTCTCCCTTTTTATCTTATCCAAACACCCCTCTCCCCGTTTATCCAAACACCCCTCTCCCCGTTTATCCAAACACCCCTCTCCCCGTTTATCCAAACACCCCTCTCCCCGTTTTTTAGACTTTCCTTTTTTTCTCAGTTTCCCCTTGCCCCAACTCGCTCTCCTGCTCCACTATTTCATGGAGGACAGCCAAGCCGATAACAACACACAGTTAAGTTACGCACGTCTCCACAGTCGGATTACGCACGTCTCCACAGTCGGATTACGCACGTCTCCACAGTCGGGTTACACACGTCTCCATCTATGTCTCCGCAATAAAGGTTCTGGATCATTCTCTTGTCATGTTATCGATCACGCAAAATTATTGGATGAGTAGTAAGGATCATGTGATTGGACCTCTGTTCTCTCCACCCCTATTGGACAACGTCTTTTCATTCTCATCTTTTTGATTGGACCCTATTGGCTGTTTGTCACTTCAACACTGCCCCCCCCTCAGCTGTAGTCTTTTCCCTACTGTAGTCCATCCTCTGATGTCATTGGGCCATGGTTCGCAAGAGAGGTTCCCTTATCTTGTGTGGAGCTTTCCTATTCGTCGCCTGCAATGGCTTGCTTCTCCTTTTCCTTTGGGGACGGACTCCCATTGGTCGCTTTGGGGAAGGGGGAGGGGCTGAACCAGGGGGGCGGGAAGAGTGGGGCGTGGCCAGAATAAAAGGGGGTGGGACTAATCTGGCTGGCGAGGTGATCCGATTGGCCGAAGAGGTAGAATTGGAACTCAAGACCCAGAAGGAACTTCTGAAGCAGATCCAGAGTCACAGGTCACTATGGGAAAAGAGGAAAGAGATGGGAAAAAGAGAGACGGATGGAGGGAAAATAGAAGAGAAAGGGCAACACAAACCGTCGCCACGGTTACCTCCAGTACCCCCAAAGGACAATTCAGAGAACAAGGACCAAGAGAAAAATACACCGGAATTAATCATTACAGCAGTCCCAGACCCTAAAGTAGACACAAAACCGGACAATGAAATAAAAGAGCTGACCGACAACATCAAATTGGAAGTTACTGTCATCAGCCCACAAGTTGTCATTCCCATATTGGTCATTGCCTGTGACAGAGTAACTGTGAAAAGGAGTCTTGACAAATTGATCCAATACCGCACCTCTGCAGAACTCTACCCAATCATAGTTAGTCAGGACTGTGGCCATGCTGAGACAGCCCGCGTGATTGGCTCATATGGCAGTCAGGTGACCCTCATTAGCCAACCAGACCTCTCGGACATCCTGGTACGGCCGGAGCACAGGAAGTTCCAGGGCTACTATAAGATTGCCAGACACTACCGCTGGGCCCTCAACCAGGTGTTCAACACTCTCTCTTACTCCAGTGTGGTGATCGTTGAAGATGACTTGGAGGTAAGTGTGAACAGTAACTGAAATCCATACACCTCTGTCTGCATGCACTGTAACTGAGAAATGAATTTAAAGTGCACCTCAGTCTAAATGTGTTGAAGCGTTGATTAGAAGTGTCTGAGTTGCTGGTGACTTGCATGAGGTTCAATAGAAGATCCTGATGAATTCAGTCAGGGAAATGAAATCCCTGCACTTCTGCTTGTCACCAAGGCATTGATGTGAAGCGTCAAGACTTTTTAGTGACTTGCATGAGGCTCTGTATAAGTAGGCCTAGTCCGAACTGATTTATCCGCTGCTGCTTTTTCAGTTGCAAGGTTTGCAGCTGCGCTCCAGCCCTGGCATTATCCCAAAAGCTTAAGGGTTCAGACACAGCAGTAGTGGTTGCTGGCCGAGAGTGCTTAGCACCTCTGAACGTATTTGCGAATTGAGTTCCAACCGATTTTACATGTAGAATCGCGTGAAAAATTTAGCCAGTCGGACGTCTACAGCGGGTGGTTCCTAAAACACAGCGCTGAATCAGCAGACAAACGCTAGATCCACATTCGGTGCGAGCCTTAACTTCTCTAAGGGCACCGACGACCCTGTGGCCTACAACAAAACATTTTAAGTGCTTCGTTTGCAGAACAAAGCTTAAACCAACCCCCCCCCCCCCCTGCCCCCCGCTCCGCTGCAGTGTCTAGAAATGCCATCCCTCTCTGCTTATTCAACACTTTCCATTGGTTTAAATGGGCCTTTGATAGGAATGAATGTACCCTGAACAAAAATGTAAACGCAACAATTTCAAAGATTTTACTGAGTTACAGTTCATATAAGGAAATCAGTCAATTGAAATAAATTAATTCGGCCCTAATCTATCGATTTCACATGACTGGGAATACAGATATGCATATTTTGGTCACAGATACCTTTAAAAAAAAAGATAGGGGCTTGGATCAGAACCTGTCAGTATCTGGTGTGACCACCATTTGCCTCATGCGGGCGCGACACCTCCTTCGCATAGAGTTGATCAGGCTGTTGATTGTGGCCTGTGGAATGTTGTCCCACTCCTCTTCAATGGCTGTGTGAAGTTGCTGGATATTGGCAGGAACTGGAGCACGCTGTCGTACACTGCGATCCAGAGCATCCCAAACATGCTCAATGGGTGACATGTCTGGTGAGGATGCAGGGACATTTTCAGCTTCCAGGAATTGTGTACAGATCCTTGCGACATGGGGACGTACATTATCATGCTGAAACAAGAGGTGATGGCGGCGGATTAATGGCCCGACAATGGGCCTCAGGATCTCGGGCCTCTGGACCATCAATAAAATGCAATTGTGTTCGTTGTCCGTAGTTTATGCCTGCCCATACCATAACCCCACCGCCACCATGGGGCACTCGGTTCACAATGTTGACATCAGCAAACCGTTCCCCCACACGACGACATACACGCTGTCTGCCATCTGCCCGGTACAGTTGAAACCGGTAGTCATCTGTGACGAGCACACTTCTCTAGTGTGCCAGTGGCCATCGAAGGTGAGCATTTGCCCACTGAAGTCGGTTACGACGCCAAACTGCAGTCAGGTCAAGACCCTGGTGAGGATGACGAGCACGCAAATGAGCTTCCCTGAGACGTTTCTGACAGTTTGTGCAGAAATTATTCGCTTGTGCAAACCCACAGTTTCATCAGCTGTCCGGGTGCCTGGTCTCAGACAATCCGACAGGTGAATAAGCTGGATGTGGAGGTCCTGGGCTGGCGTGGTTACACGTGGTTACACGTGGTCTGTGGTTGTGAGGCCGGTTGGACGTACTGCCAAATTCTCTACAACAACGTTGGAGGTGGTTTATGGTAGAGAAATGAACATTTCAATTCCCTGGCAACAGCTCTGGTGGACATTCCTGCAGTCAGCATGCCAATTGCATGCCCCCTCAAAACTTGAGATCTGTGGCATTGTGTTGTGTGACAAAACTGCACATTTTCGTGGCCTTTTATTGTCCCCAGCACAAGGTGCACCTGTGTAATGATCATGCTGTTTAATCAGCTTCTTGATATGCCACACCTGTCAGGTGGATGGATTATCTTGGCAAAGGAGAAATGCTCACTAACACGGATTTAATCACATTTGTGCACAACCTTTTCGAGAAATAAGCATTTTGTGCATATGGAAAATGTCTGGGATCTTTTTACTTCAGCTCATGAAACATGGGACCAACACTTTACATGCTGTGTTTATATTTTTCTTCAGCGTAATTAAATCTGTCTCACATTCAAATGTGGATCATGATGATGAACGTTGATCCTATAATGTTCCTCATTTGTGCAGCACATTCATTGGATAGCCTAAAACATAGAGGGGAGGAGTCAGAGGAGGGTACAGAGGGGAGGAGTCAGAGGAGGGTACAGAGGGGAGGAGTCAAAGGGGTGAACAGAGGGGAACAGAGAGGGGAAATGTCTTAATCAATGTGTCCAATTCAGTGGACAGCTGTAATCCTGGTTGGCCTTCCCAGATTAGAACATTTAACTGATTAGTGGATTAACCACGTTGGCACCTAGCAGAGAGGGGTGTGAGGAGGGATCCCTAAATCCTGCTCTGTTCATTCTGTCCCCCATCAAATCAGACCAAGGTTGCGTCCCAAATGGCACCCTGTGGGCCATAGGGTTCTGGTCTAAAGTAGTGCACTACATAGGGAATAGGGTTCTGGTCTAAAGTAGTGCACTACATAGGGAATAGGGTTCTGGTCTAAAGTAGTGCACTATATAGGGAATAGGGTTCTGGTCTAAAGTAGTGCACTATATAGGGAATAGGGTTCTGGTCTAAAGTAGTGCACTATATAGGGAATAGGGTTCTGGTCTAAAGTAGTGCACTATATAGGGAATAGGGTTCTGGTCTAAAGTAGTGCACTACATAGGGAATAGGGCTCTGGTCTAAAGTAGTGCACTACATAGGGAATAGGGCTCTGGTCTAAAGTAGTGCACTATATAGGGAATAGGGTGCCATTTGGGTAGTAGCCTGAGTGAAACAGCCAGCTGGGTGAACAAATGGTCTGGAAAAAAACGTCATCGGTAGAATTCTGCACCAGACGTGTAATGAAAGTTACAGGAAATGGTTAAAACAACAGAACTGCCATGAGTCACCAGTTTTAAAGCTTTTAGGCTAAACCCCCCCCCCCCCCCCCCCCCACACTTATGTAACTGTTCCCGCAGATGCTTTCGAAGACAAATTTATAATGTTTTGTTTTGGCTAGTCATTTCATGTTGACATACCATTGGCATTGTATTAATCAGCCACACATGTTGGACTCATTCCTTGAAGCCCCTGTGGATGTTTTGTTTGCTTTGCATGCATTCATACAGCAGATGCAGTTTTCTAGCCTGGGTTCCAGTCTGTTTCTGGTCTCTTTTAATATAGCCTGGATACTAGTCTGTTTCTGGTCTCTTTTAATATAGCCTGGATACCAGTCAGTTTCTGGTCTCTTTTAATATAGCCTGGATACCAGTCAGTTTCTGGTCTCTTTTAATATAGCCTGGATACCAGTCAGTTTCTGGTCTCTTTTAATATAGCCTGGATACCAGTCTGTTTCTGGTCACTTTAATATAGCCTGGATACCAGTCAGTTTCTGGTCTCTTTTAATATAGCCTGGATACCAGTCAGTTTCTGGTCTCTTTTAATATAGCCTGGATACCAGTCAGTTTCTGGTCTCTTTTAATATAGCCTGGATACCAGTCAGTTTCTGGTCACTTTAATATAGCCTGGATACCAGTCAGTTTCTGGTCTCTTTTAATATAGCCTGGATACCAGTCAGTTTCTGGTCTCTTTTAATATAGCCTGGATACCAGTCAGTTTCTGGTCTCTTTTAATATAGCCTGGATACCAGTCAGTTTCTGGTCTCTTAATATAGCCTGGATACCAGTCAGTTTCTGGTCTCTTTTAATATAGCCTGGATACCAGTCAGTTTCTGGTCTCTTTTAATATAGCCTGGATACCAGTCAGTTTCTGGTCTCTTTTAATATAGCCTGGATACCAGTCTGTTTCTGGTCTCTTTAATATAGCCTGGATACCAGTCTGTTTCTGCTCTTTTGCCAACTGCTTATTATGTTTAGCATGACAAGGAGGTGAAACAATGGCACAAACAGATCTGGGCCCAGGGTAGCAGTTTTCAGTTATCATAAATAAACTCAGCAAAAAAAGTAACGTCCCCTCCCTGTCAACTGCGTTTTATTTTCAGCAAACTTAACATGTGTAAATATTTGTATGAACATAACAAGATTCAACAACTGAGACATAAACTGAACAAGTTCCACAGACATGTGACTAACAGAAATTGAATAATGTGTCCCTGAACAAAGGGGGGGTCAAAATCAAAAGTAACAGTCAGTATCTGGTGTGGCCACCAGCTGCATTAAGGACTGCAGTGCATCTCCTCCTCATGGACTGCACCAGATTTGCCAGTTCTTGCTATGAGATGTTACCCCACTCTTCCACCAAGGCACCTGCAAGTTCCCGGACATTTCTGGGGGGAATGGCCCTAGCCCTCACCCTCCGATCCAACAGGTCCCAGACGTGCTCAATGGGATTGAGATCCGGGCTCTTCGCTGGCCATGGCAGAACACTGACATTCCTGTCTTGCAGGAAATCACGCACAGAACGAGCAGTATGGCTGGTGGCATTGTCATGCTGGATGGTCATGTCAGGATGAGCCTGCAGGAAGGGTACCACATGAGGGAGGAGGATGTCTTCCCTGTAACGCACAGCGTTGAGATTGCCTGCAATGACAACAAGCTCAGTCCGATGATGCTGTGACACACCGCCCCAGACCATGACGGACCCTCCACCTCCAAATCAATCCCACTCCAGAGTACAGGCCTCGGTGTAACGCTCATTCCTTTGACGATAAACGCGAATCCGACCATCACCCCTGGTGAGACAAAACCGCGACTCGTCAGTGAAGAGCACTTTTTGTCAGTCCTGTCTGGTCCAGCGACGGTGGGTTTGTGCCCATAGGCGACGTTGTTGCCGGTGATGTCTGGTGAGGACCTTGGGCAGTTGTTGTTGCCATCCTGTACCTGTCCCGCAGGTGTGATGTTCGGATGTACCGATCCTGTGCAGGTGTTGTTACACGTGGTCTGCCACTGCGAGGACGATCAGCTGTCCGTCCTGTCTCCCTGTAGTGCTGTCTTAGGCGTCTCACAGTACGGACATTGCAATTTATTGCCCTGGCCACATCTGCAGTCCTCATGCCTCCTTGCAGCATGCCTAAGGCACGTTCACGCAGATGAGCAGGGACCCTGGGCATCTTTCTTTTGGTGTTTTTCAGAGTCAGTAGAAAGGCCTCTTTAGTGTCCTAAGTTTTCATAACTGTGACCTTAATTGCCTACCGTCTGTAAGCTGTTAGTGTCTTAACGACCGTTCCACAGGTGCATGTTCATTAATTGTTTATGGTTCATTGAACAAGCATGGGAAACAGTGTTTAAACCCTTTACAATGAAGATCTGTGAAGTTATTTAGATTTTTACGAATGATCTTTGAAAGACAGGGACCTGAAAAAGGGACGTTTCTTTTTTTGCTGAGTTTAGTAATGTAGGCTACTGTATATACTGAATAACAATTGCTTCTTATAACTGGAGGAAAGCCTACTCTCTAAGTTCTCTCACTGTAACACAGTTTACTAATCAGATGAATCTCTCTCCAAGGTGGCCCCAGACTTCTTTGAGTACTTCCGTGCCCTCCACCCCATCTTGACCTCTGACCCCACCCTGTGGTGTGTGTCTGCCTGGAACGACAACGGCAGGGAGGGGCTGGTGGACCCTGGGAAGGCGGACCTCCTCTACAGGACAGACTTCTTCCCTGGGCTGGGCTGGATGCTGTTGAAGGACGTCTGGGACGAACTAGAACCCAAGTGGCCCGCAGCCTTCTGGGATGACTGGATGCGTCACCCCGAGCAGCGTAAAGAGCGCTCCTGCATCCGCCCAGAGATCTCCAGAACTATAACCTTCGGACGCAAGGGTGTCAGCTTGGGTCAGTTCTTCGACCAGTACCTGCGCTACATTATACTCAACACTGACTTTGTGCCTTTCACCAAACAGGATCTGTCTTACTTGATGAAGGAGAACTTTGACGTGAACTTTGTTAAGCAGGTTTACAGCGCCCCCCTAATTAAGGTGGAGGAGCTACAGCAAGGGGGCGGTTTGAGTGGAACAGGTCCGTACCGGGTGCAATATTCCAGCCGGGACAGTTTTAAGGTTCTGGCCCGACACTTAGGGGTGATGGATGACTTGAAATCGGGGGTTCCCCGTGCGGGTTACAGGGGCGTGGTCAGCTTCCTGTCCCGTGGACGACGGGTCTTCTTGACCCCACCTGAGGGATGGACAAAGTACGACGTCAGCTGGAGCTGAGAGGTTTGGACAGGACGTAGTGCGAGACAGACAGACAGACAGACTTGACAGAGAGGAACACCCTCTCTAACCAAAGAAAACAAAAACAAGGTCACATGAAGGAACTGAAGCTAAACAAAACAGACAGGCTTGGTGGGTAAAGGAACTGGATATATGATAGAAGTAGGGTGGGTGGAGGAGAGGAGTAACGCCTTGTTTTAGGAGTGAACCTGAATGCAGTGTGACACAGGGCAACACCCAGGGAGTGAAACCACGTAGTAAGTCTCAAAGAAAGAAAGAAAGAAAGAAAGAACCATTTAATGTTTGGTTGTTCTCCTGCTCGAGCTGGAAAGGTTTACGGTAGGGGTGTCAAACTCATTCCATGGAGGGCCGAGTGTCCGCTGGTTTTTGGTGTTTTCCTTCTAATTAAGACCTAGACAACCAGGTGTGGGGAGTTCCTTACTAATCAGTGATCTGAATTCATCAATCAAGGACAAAGAAGGAGCGAAAACCCGCAGACACTCGGCCCTCTGTGGAATGAGTTTGACACGTGGTTCACGGTTTGCTTCAACATGATGTCTTAAAACGTCAGTTTGATTACATGGATTTGGAGGCCTCAGACTTGCTTTTTGTGTTGTTCCGTGTCACCCGATCTTAAAGGGGAGGCGAAACCCCTCTGCTTAAGTCCAAAATGGCACCCTTTTCCCCATTTTAGTGCCCTACTTTTGACCAGGAACCATAGGGCTCTGGTCAAAAGTAGTGCATTATATAGGGAGCCATTTGGGACGGCCTCTGTCTACTTTAAAAGAACTTGCAGTATTCCACGCAAAGTCAATGAATGAGGTCAAAATATTAGTTACGGTATTAAACTTCTCATAAATATATAATTAGATTTATTCATAAAATGAAAAAGTACAAATACTATTTTGGGAATGATGTTGCTCTTGTAAATTGGTTTATAAAGAGATGATCCTACAAATAAATGATCAGAGATTCATACATCGCCATGCAGCGGGCCAGTTTAACACATTGTGTGTGACATTCTGTTGGCTGTATCCCAAATGGCACCCTATTCCCTATATAGTGCACTACCTTTGACCAGAACCCTATGGGCCATGGTCAAAAGAAGTGCACTATAAAGGGAAGTGTGCCATTTGAGACGGTACTACACTTAAGCCATTTTCAAAATTAATGGTCGGTTGTAATTCCATGACATTCAAATGGTGGTCTTCTACAGTTAGGTTTGTTGAAAAACCAATGATTACGATTGTTTACATGTTTGTTTTTTCTTGATTTACATGATTGGTGTAACTGGGTGATACATGAAGAAAAGGGTGATTTATTAATGTACTGGATTTAGTTCTCGGGTGATTGATTGTCTGGAAGATTGATTCATATGTCTTTATGGTGATGTGTAAAAACCACTGCCTGACGTGTTTATAACTTGAATACGTTGCAAATTAAAACGGACTATTTTGATATTTGTCCACATCCATTGTGTGTCTTATCTTTTGACTGTCAGCTAATGTTATTGGATCTGGGTTTTATTGTTCCTGGTCATTTTCCAACAATCGTTTCCCACTTGTGCCTGTAACCTCTACGTGCGTCACAAATGGCACCCTATTCCTTTATGGGGCTATATAGGGAGCCATTCAGTCTAGGCTATCCCTCCTCACTTCCTTTCGAGTGCACTCTTCTCCTGTTGACTTCCTGACAGGTCTCGCTTACTGTTTCACAAACACTGGTCTGATTTTAACACTTTACAATCCAGATTAGAAGAGATCAACTGAGGTGCCTCAGCAAGCAGATTTAGACAAGGAGACCATTGAGGACAGTATTTAAGACTATTGGCCGATCAACTGTGATTCCCTGAAAATATTTGCTAACTCAAAGACTTATGTCCATAGTCTCTCTGGGCCATCATTCCAAATCAAGCTGGAGTGTCCGAGGCTAGTTAGTTCAATACCTCAGTTTAGTACGTTTTATATGAAATTATTTAGCATTTTGCACATTACTTATATAGATTAGCTATGTTGAGGCATGGACAGACCTGTAGGATTGTCGAGCAGTTAGCACCTCTGAACAGAATACCTGCCATAATTTGAAAAACGTTTCTAAATTTAGAAACGGGAGAAAATGACGGCGGGTGGTCCCAACAACACTGCGCTGACATAATAGGTCTGGTCGAGGCTTCTGCTTTAGGCTAAGGCTACTGTATTTCATCGTGTAGCAGCTGGCATGACAGCCTGATCTCACTAGCTGTTTAAAATGCGTCAGTCCTGAGGTGATAAATGCGTCCCAAATGGCACCCTATTCCCTATGTAGTGTACTACTTCCAGTATGTCCACGTCCCATAGGGAATAGGGTGCCATTTGGGACGTAACCTTTGATGGAGGCTGTTTCAATATTCACTCAGTGCAATCCTTGGCGGGTAGTTTGTTCATTTTTTAAAAATATTTTCTGATAGACAACAAGATTAGATGTTGAGGCAAGAAGAAGCAGCAAGTCTGTATGTCGAGTCAAACATTTATGAATCCACATTGAGTGCAGAACAGAGCTCGTTTAGTCTATCTTTACAAGTCTTTCAATGTAACCTTTTTTCCTCTTCATTTCCGTCGCACTAGAAACTACCGCTTGGTAACTGGTCAACTATTTTCACAGGCAATAAAATGCAGCATTCACCATCGAAATGACATCGTAAATAAAATACAAACAATAAATAACTCAACTATTCAGTGACGGCTACCTAGTCTCTAAATAAAAACAAAAATAATATTAACATCATTAAACAAATGGCATTGGAAAAGGCCTGACAATGTTCAGAAAAGTCATTTCTATCCACAGGGGGGCGCTATTCCACAGTTTATTCATTATAGGGGCAAATGAATGCCAGCAGAATAAGAAATTATTGTATTGTACTGTTCGATCTGATAATAGTTGATTTGACCTTAGCTATCAGTGTTAAAGGTCAAAGGTAAAATATAAATCACAATTCTGATGCAATGTCTGCAGGATAATAGATCTGGTCTTCTTTACCGGGTTGGTTCAACTGAGGGCACAGAAGTAAAAAAGGACAAGTTAAAGCAGAACATTCATTGAATCACTTGATAATCTTCTCTACTCCACTGATGAAATACAGATGTTCCTAACATAATACATGTTCTAATAAGTAACAGATGACCAGCAAAGACCGCTGCCTTTACTCTAGAGCAGTGTTTCCCAAACTCGGTCCTGGGGCCCCACTGGGTGCACGTTTTGGTTTTTGCGCTAGTGTCATGCTGGGGGGTGGGGGGGGGGGGGCAGAACCGAGTTTGGGAAACCCTTCTCTAGAGCCTTCAAACTCAACTCTGGACCTCGAAGCCAGTTCCTCTGCATTTTTTCATTGTTCCCCTCTAATCAGTGACTGATTTAGACCTGTGACACCAGGTGGTGTAATTAATTAAACAGGTAGAACAGAAAAGCAGCAGGCTCCGGACCTCGTAGGGTCAGAGTTGAACAGAAAAGCAGCAGGCTCCGGACCTCGTAGGGTCAGAGTTGAACAGAAAAGCAGCAGGCTCCGGACCTCGTAGGGTCAGAGTTGAACAGAAAAGCAGCAGGCTCCGGACCTCGTAGGGTCAGAGTTTAACAGAAAAGCAGCAGGCTCCGGACCTCGTAGGGTCAGAGTTTAACAGAAAAGCAGCAGGCTCCGGACCTCGTAGGGTCAGAGTTGAACAGAAAAGCAGCAGGCTCCGGACCTCGTAGGGTCAGAGTTGAACAGAAAAGCAGCAGGCTCCGGACCTCGTAGGGTCAGAGTTTAACAGAAAAGCAGCAGGCTCCGGACCTCGTAGGGTCAGAGTTGAACAGAAAAGCAGCAGGCTCCGGACCTCGTAGGGTCAGAGTTGAACACCCCCTGATCTAGACCCACTGATAACCAAGGCTGATGATTGGAACTAAGCAGCACTTACTGTAAGATGAGATGTCGATCTCGTCGGGCAGCTCGCTGATGTTCACCTCGAATCGGTCCTGGACGTCGTTAAGGGTGCGGGCATCCGTCTCATCAGACACAAACGTGATGGCCAGGCCTTTGGTGCCAAACCTGCCCGCCCTGGCAACCTGAGTAAGACACAAACAACTTAGAGGGTTTTATAACTAAGTAACCTTATAATGACCCTGGCTGCTACTGGTAAGTACTTTATAACTAAGTAACCTTATAATGACCCTGGCTGCTACTGGTAAGTACTTTATAACTAAAGTAACCGTATAATGACCCTGGCTGCTACTGGTAAGTACTTTATAACTAAGTAACCTTATAATGACCCTGGCTGCTACTGGTAAGTACTTTATAACTAAAGTAACCTTATAATGACCCTGGCTGCTACTGGTAAGTACTTTATAACTAAAGTAACCTTATAATGACCCTGGCTGCTACTGGTAAGTACTTTATAACTAAAGTAACCTTATAATGACCCTGGCTGCTACTGGTAAGTACTTTATAACTAAAGTAACCTTATAATGACCCTGGCTGCTACTGGTAAGTACTTTATAACTAAAGTAACCTTATAATGACCCTGGCTGCTACTGGTAAGTACTTTATAACTAAGTAACCTTATAATGACCCTGGCTGCTACTGGGAAGTACTTTATAACTAAAGTAACCTTATAATGACCCTGGCTGCTACTGGGAAGTACTTTATAACTAAGTAACCTTATAATGACCCTGGCTGCTACTGGTAAGTACTTTATAACTAAAGTAACCTTATAATGACCCTGGCTGCTACTGGTAAGTACTTTATAACTAAGTAACCTTATAATGACCCTGGCTGCTACTGGTAAGTACTTTATAACTAAGTAACCTTATAATGACCCTGGCTGCTACTGGTAAGTACTTTATAACTAAAGTAACCTTATAATGACCCTGGCTGCTACTGGTAAGTACTTTATAACTAAGTAACCTTATAATGACCCTGGCTGCTACTGGTAAGTACTTTATAACTAAAGTAACCTTATAATGACCCTGGCTGCTACTGGTAAGTACTTTATAACTAAAGTAACCTTATAATGACCCTGGCTGCTACTGGTAAGTACTTTATAACTAAGTAACCTTATAATGACCCTGGCTGCTACTGGTAAGTACTTTATAACTAAGTAACCTTATAATGACCCTGGCTGCTACTGGTAAGTACTTTATAACTAAGTAACCTTATAATGACCCTGGCTGCTACTGGTAAGTACTTTATAACTAAAGTAACCTTATAATGACCCTGGCTGCTACTGGTAAGTACTTTATAACTAAGTAACCTTATAATGACCCTGGCTGCTACTGGTAAGTACTTTATAACTAAAGTAATCTTATAATGACCCTGGCTGCTACTGGTAAGTACTTTATAACTAAAGTAACCTTATAATGACCCTGGCTGCTACTGGTAAGTACTTTATAACTAAAGTAACCTTATAATGACCCTGGCTGCTACTGGTAAGTACTTTATAACTAAAGTAACCTTATAATGACCCTGGCTGCTACTGGTAAGTACTTTATAACTAAGTAACCTTATAATGACCCTGGCTGCTACTGGTAAGTACTTTATAACTAAGTAACCTTATAATGACCCTGGCTGCTACTGGTAAGTACTTTATAACTAAGTAACCTTATAATGACCCTGGCTGCTACTGGGAAGTACTTTATAACTAAGTAACCTTATAATGACCCTGGCTGCTACTGGTAAGTACTTTATAACTAAAGTAACCTTATAATGACCCTGGCTGCTACTGGTAAGTACTTTATAACTAAAGTAACCTTATAATGACCCTGGCTGCTACTGGTAAGTACTTTATAACTAAAGTAACCTTATAAAGTACTTACCAGTAGCAGCCAGGGTCATTATAAGGTTACTTTAGTTATAAAGTACTTACCAGTAGCAGCCAGGGTCATTATAACTAAAGTAACCTTATAATGACCCTGGCTGCTACTGGTAAGTACTTTATAACTAAAGTAACCTTATAATGACCCTGGCTGCTACTGGTAAGTACTTTATAACTAAAGTAACCTTATAATGACCCTGGCTGCTACTGGTAAGTACTTTATAACTAAGTAACCTTATAATGACCCTGGCTGCTACTGGTAAGTACTTTATAACTAAGTAACCTTATAATGACCCTGGCTGCTACTGGTAAGACGGACAAACAAGAGGCCTATAACTAAATAATCTTGGTGTCAGAGTTTGTTGTTTTCTACAGCAGGGTTTGTTGTTATCTACAGCAGAGTTTGTTGTTTTCTACAGCAGAGTTTGTTGTTTTCTACAGCAGAGTTTGTTGTTTTCTACAGCAGAGTTTGTTGTTTTCTACAGCAGAGTTTGTTGTTTTCTACAGCAGGGTTTGTTGTTATCTACAGCAGAGTTTGTTGTTTTCTACAGCAGAGTTTGTTGTTTTCTACAGCAGAGTTTGTTGTTATCTACAGCAGAGTTTGTTGTTTTCTACAGCAGAGTTTGTTGTTTTCTACAGCAGAGTTTGTTGTTATCTACAGCAGAGTTTGTTGTCATCTACAGCAGAGTTTGTTGTCATCTACAGCAGAGTTTGTTGTTTTCTACAGCAGAGTTTGTTGTTATCTACAGCAGAGTTTGTTGTCATCTACAGCAGAGTTTGTTGTTATCTACAGCAGAGTTTGTCATCTACAGCAGAGTTTGTTGTCATCTACAGCAGTTTGTTGTCATCTACAGCAGAGTTTGTTGTTATCTACGTTAGGGTTTGTTGTTATCTACAGCAGAGTTTGTTGTTTTCTACAGCAGAGTTTGTTGTTTTCTACAGCAGAGTTTGTTTTCTACAGCAGGGTTTGTTGTTATCTACAGCAGTTTGTTGTTTTCTACAGCAGAGTTTGTTGTTTTCTACAGCAGAGTTTGTTGTTATCTACAGCAGAGTTTGTTGTTATCTACAGCAGGGTTTGTTGTTATCTACAGCAGAGTTTGTTGTCATCTACAACAGAGTTTCCCAAACCCGGTCCCGGGGCCCCTCCTGGGTGCAGGTTTCGGTTGTTGTCCTAGCACTACACAGCTGATTCAAATAAATCCAAGCTTGATGATGAGTTGGTCATTTGAATCAGCGGTGTAGTTGCTAGGGCAACAACCGAAACGTGCTCCCCAGGACAGAGTTTGGGAAACCCTGGTCTACGGGACTTACTCTGTGCAGGTAAGTGTCAGAGTCTTCTGGCATGTCGTAGTTGAAGGCGATGTTGACCCTCTCGATGTCCATCCCTCTTCCAAACAGGTTGGTGGCCACCAGGATACGTCTCTGGAAGTCTTTAAACTGTTGGTAACGAGAGAGACTGGGGAAGGAGGTTGGACAAAAAAGGGGGTGGAATTAGTTTAGAAAAAGATGGGTAATGACCGTGCCAGATCAAGCACTTACAGTTGAAGTCGGAAGTTTACATACACCTTAGCCAAATACATTTAAACTCAGTTTTTCACAATTCCTGACATTTAATCCTTGTAAAAATTCCCTGTCTTAGGTCAGTTAGGATCAACACTTTATTTTAAGAATGTGAAATGTCAGAATAATAGTAGAGAGAATGATTTATTTCAGCTTTTATTTCTTTCATCACATTCCCAGTAAATCAGAAGTTTACATACACTCAATTAGTATTTAGTAGCATTGCCTTTAAATTGTTTAACTTGGGTCAAACGTTTCAGGTAGCCTTCCACAAGCTTCCCACAATAAGTTGGGTGAATTTTGACCCATTCCTCCTGACAGAGCTGGTGTAACTGAGTCAGGTTTGTAGGCCTCCTTGCTCGCACACGCTTTTTCAGTTCTGCCCACACATTTTCTATAGGATTGAGGTCAGGGCTTTGTGATGGCCACTCCAATACCTTTACTTTGTTGTCCTTAAGCCATTTTGCCACAAATTTGGAAGTATGCTTGGGGTCATTGTCCATTTGGAAGACCCATTTGCGACCAAGCTTTAACTTCCTGACTGATGTCTTGGGATGTTGCTTCAATATATCCACATAATTTTCCTTCCTCATGATGCCATCTATTTTGTGAAGTGCACCAGTCCCTCCTGCAGCAAAGCACCCCCACAGCATGATGCTGCCACCCCCGTGCTTCATGGTTGGGATGGTATTCTTCGGCTTGCAAGCATTCCCCTTTTTCCTCCAAACATAACGATGGTCATTATGGCCAAACAGTTCTATTTTTGTTTCATCAGACCAGAGGACATTTCTCCAAAAAGTACGATCTTTGTCCCCATGTGCAGTTGCAAACCGTAGTCTGGCTTTTTTATGGCGTTTTTGGAGCATTGGCTTCTTCCTTGCTGAGCGGCCTTTCAGGTTATGTCGATATAGGACTCGTTTTACTGTGGATATAGATACTTTTTGTACCTGTTTCCTCCAGCATCTTCACAAGGTCCTTTGCTGTTGTTCTGGGATTGATTTGCACTTTTCGCACCAAAGTACGTTCATCTCTAGGAGACAGAACGCGCCTCCTTCCTGTGCGGTATGACGGCTGCGTGGTCCCATGGTGTTTATACTTGCGTACTATTGTTTGCACAGATGAACGCGTTTGAAAATTGCTCCCAAGGATGAACCAGACTTGTGGAGGTCTACAAAAAATGTTTCTGAGGTCTTGGCTGATTTCTTTTAATTTTCCCATGATGTCAAGCAAAGAGGCATTGAGTTTTAAGGTAGGCCTTGAAATACATCCACAGGTACACCTCCAATTGACTCAAAGTATGTCAATTAGCGTATCAGAAGCTTCTAAAGCCATGACATAATTTTCCAAGCTGTTTAAAGGCACAGTCAACTTAGTGTATGTAAACTTCTGACCCACTGGAATTGTGATACAGTGAATTATAAGTGAAACAATCGGTCTGTAAACAATTGTTGGAAAAATTACATGTGTCATGCACAAAGTAGATGTCCTAACCGACTTGCCAAAACTAAAAGTTTGTTAAGAAGAAATTTGTGGAGTGGTTCAAAAACTAGTTTTAATGACTCCAACCTAAGTGTATGTAAACTTCCGACTTCAACTGTATAATATTAATGTTCAAAATAACACACACACCAACTATCTACGTACCGTTCCTCCTGGGGCATCCCGCGGTGGATGGCGATAGCTGGGAAGTTCTGCTCAACCAACAGCTGGGCCAGAGCCACACAGCGCTGCACTGACTTCACAAAGATCACCACCTATAATATATAATAATATCACTACACACACTGGGCCAGAGATCACCACCTGGAAACAACAACACACTCCACATTTGACTACACACACACTGCATTTGCATATTCAAAAACTCAGCGTTTTTCTTTCCCCTGAATTTCCTGCCATTTTGTACCACGGTGGAACATGAAACACAGTACCTGGTTGAACTAAGACACTGACTACAAACTGGATTTGCATATAAGAACTTGCCCAGCCAGCATTTAAATTTTTCCTCAGTTTCTCCTGCTATGTGCCTCTGGAACATCATGATTGAATTCCAGTACCTGGTTGAACTCTTCTGTGGAACATAATTCATTCCAGTACCTGGTTGAACTCCTCTGTGGAACATAATTCATTCCAGTACCTGGTTGAACTCCTCTGTGGAACATAATTCATTCCAGTACCTGGTTGAACTCCTCTGTGGAACATAATTCATTCCAGTACCTGGTTGAACTCCTCTGTGGAACATAATTCATTCCAGTACCTGGTTGAACTCCTCTGTGGAACATAATTCATTCCAGTACCTGGTTGAACTCCAGCACGTCGAGGAGATCAAAGAGCTTCCTGTTCTTCTCGTTGTCCTTCAGTTTGACATAGTACTGCTGCAGCCCGTGGAGAGTCAGCTTGGTCTCATCATCAACAAAGATTTCCATCGGCTGGGTGGAGCAGGGAGGGGGTGGAGCAGGGTTAGGGTGGTGGGGGGGGGGGGGGGGGGGGGGGGGGGGAGCAGGGTTAGGGTGGAGTAGGGAGGGGGTGGAGTAGGGTTAGGGTGGTGGGGGGGAGGGTGGGACAGGGTTAGGGTGGAGTAGGGAGGGGGTGGGACAGGGTTAGGGTGGTGGGGGGGAGGGTGGGACAGGGTTAGGGTGGAGTAGGGAGGGGGTGGGACAGGGTTAGGGTGGTGGGGGGGTGGGACAGGGGTGGGGGGGTGGGGGGGGTTAGGGTGGAGTAGGGAGTGGGTGGGACAGGGTTAGGGTGGTGGGGGGGTGGGACAGGGTTAGGGTGGAGTAGGGAGGGGGTGGGACAGGGTTAGGGTGGTGGGGGGGAGGGTGGGACAGGGTTAGGGTGGAGTAGGGAGGGGGTGGAGCAGGGTTAGGGTGGTGGGGGGGGGTGGGGGGGGTTAGGGTGGAGTAGGGAGGGGGTGGAGCAGGGTTAGGGTGGAGTAGGGAGGGGTGGGACAGGGTTAGGGTGGTGGGGGGGAGGGTGGAACAGGGTTAGGGTGGAGTAGGGAGGGGGTGGAGCAGGGTTAGGGTGGTGGGGGGGGTTAGGGTGGAGTAGGGAGGGGGTGGAGCAGGGTTAGGGTGGAGTAGGGAGGGGGTGGAGCAGGGTTAGGGTGGAGTAGGGAGGGGGTGGAGTAGGGTTAGGGTGGAGTAGGCAGGGGGTGGAGTAGGGTTAGGGTGGTGGGTGGAGTAGGGTTAGGGTGGAGTAGGACAGGGTTAGGGTGGAGTAGGGAGGGGGGGGACAGGGTTAGGGTGGGGGGGGACAGGGTTAGGGTGGAGTAGGGAGGGGGGGGACAGGGTTAGGGTGGATTAGGGAGGGGGGGGGGGGGGGGACAGGGTTAGGGTGGGGGAAGAATACAGGGAGTGGATGGTTCCCAGAGAGCAGTGGTTAAGGTGAGGAGGTAGAGGTGAGGAGGTAGAGGAGGTAGAGGTGACGAGGTAGAGGTGACGAGGTAGAGGTGACGAGGTAGAGGTGACGAGGCAGAGGTGACGAGGCAGAGGTGAGGAGGCAGAGGTGAGGAGGTAGAGGTGACGAGGCAGAGGTGAGGAGGTAGAGGTAGAGGTGAGGAGGTAGAGGTGAGGAGGTAGAGGTGAGGAGGTAGAGGTAAGGAGGTAGAGGTGACGAGGTAGAGGTAAATCAGGGAGACATTAGGAAATACAGTGAAATAGAAAGAGAAGGAATGGGGGAGTTAGATGGACACACTGCCCTCCCACCACACAACATTTAAACTTCTCTCACACAAACACAGACGGACGGACGGACGGACGGACAGACAGACAGACAGACATGCACGCACACAGGATACGAACTCACATACTGATGCAACACAGACGAACGGACGGACGGACGGACGGACGGACAGACAGACAGACATGCACGCACACAGGATACGAACTCACATACTGATGCAACACAGACGAACATAGAGACAGCCAGACACAGTCCTCACTAGTCACTACTATCCACACAACACTTGGAAAAAAACGAATAGATCTGATGTCAAATGAAAAGCCATAGTAATCAGACGAAATCAACAGTTATTGTAAAACCTAACCACAAGTAATACATTAATTAAAACAAAAACGCCTTCGGCCTCCCGAGTGGGGCAGCGGTCTAAGGCACTGCATCGCTGTGCTAGAGGCGTCACTACAGACCCGGGTTCGATCCCGTGCTGTATCACAACCGGTCGTGACTGGGAGTCCCATAGGGCGGCGCACAATTGGCCCAGCGTAGTCCGGGTTAGGGGAGGGTTTGGCCCAGCGTAGTCCGGGTTAGGGGAGGGTTTGGCCCAGTGTAGTCCGGGTTAGGGGAGGGTTTGGCCCAGCGTAGTCCGAGTTAGGGGAGGGTTTGGCCCAGGGTAGTCCGGGTTAGGGGAGGGTTTGGCCCAGCGTAGTCCGGGTTAGGGGAGGGTTTGGCCCAGCGTAGTCCGGGTTAGGGGAGGGTTTGGCCCAGCGTAGTCCGGGTTAGGGGAGGGTTTGGCCCAGCGTAGTCCAGGTTAGGGGAGGGTTTGGCCCAGCGTAGTCCGGGTTAGGGGAGGGTTTGGCCCAGCGTAGTCCGGGTTAGGGGAGGGTTTGGCCCAGCGTAGTCCGGGTTAGGGGAGGGTTTGGCCGGGGGGGGTCTTTACTTGGCTCATTGCGCTCTAGTGACTCCTTGTGGCGGGCCGGGTGCCTGCAGGCTTACCCCGGTTGTCAGTTGAACGGTGTTTCCTCCCACACATTGGTGCGGCTGGCTTCCGGGTTAAGCGGGCGGGTGTTAAGAAGCGCGGTTTGGCGGGTCATGTTTCAGAGGACGCATGACTCGACCTTCGTCTTCCGAGCCCGTTGGGGGAGTTGCAGCGATGAGACAAGATCGAAATTGGGGAGAAAAAGGTGCCAAAAAAATACATTATAAAAAGCCTTTACATTTTAGTCATTTAGCAGACGCTCTTATCCAGTGAGTGCATACATTTTTCATACTGGCCCCCCGTGGGAATCGAACCCACAACCCTGGTGTTGGAAACGCCATGCGCTACCAACTGAGCTACACGGAGCCTTCATTGGAATCACTAGGGCTGCTCCACTTGACGTAAGATCGATTCATTTTCACATCACAACATACAAACAAACACATTCATCTAGCCACTAATTTGGCCCCGTCTCTCTGGTAGCAGCTGTGCCTAATTAAACAATGAGGGAACAGTCTCTGTCAATTAAACGTGCTACATGATTAATCAGAGACATCATTTACTGTGGGCCACTACAACTTGGATCATAGATGGCCTAAGTCATCAATCTAGAATCCAATATAGATTAACCTTAAGTTTATTACATACTGAATCAATTTGATATTTTTAATTTTTTAGATTTGACATTTATTTGTCATTTAGCAGACACTCTTGTACCGGTTAAGTACCTTGCTCAAGGGCAAAGACAGATTTGTCATGTATTCACCTTTCGGTTACTGGCTCAACGCTTTTAAGCGCTAGGCTACCTGCCGACCCATATATACTGAACAAAAATATAAACGCAACATGTAAAGTGTTGGTCCCGTGTTTCATGAGCTGAAATAAAAGATCCCAGAAATTTTCCATACGCACAAAAAGCTTATTTCTCAATTTTGTGCACAAATGTGTTTACATCCCTGTTAGTGAGCATTTCTCATTTGCCAAGATAATCCATCCACCTGACAGGTGTGGCATATCAAGAAGCTGATTAAACAGCATGATCATTACACAGGTGCACCTTGTGCTGGGTACAATAAAAGGCCACTCTAAAATGTGCAGTTTTGTCACACAACACAATGCCACAGATGTCTCATGTTTTGAGGGTGCATGCAACTGGCATGCTGACTGCAGGAATGTCCACCAGAGCTGTTGCCAAATAATTGAATGTTCATTTCTCTACCATAAGCCACCCCGAACGTTGTTTTAAAGAATATGGCAGTACGCCCAACCGGCCTCACAACCGCAGACCACAGCTCAGGACATTCACATCCGGCTTCTTCACCTGCGGGATTGTCTGAGAGGGGAGAGGGGGATGCTGAAGAGTATTTCTGTCTGTAATTAAGCCCTTTTGTGGGGAAAGACTCATTCTGATTGGCTGGGCCTGGCTCCCAACCATGGCTCCGCCCCTGCCCAATCACGTGAAGTCCATAGATTAGGGCCTAGTGAATTTATTTCAATTGACTGATTTCCTTATATGAACTGTAACTCAGTAAAATCTTTGAAATTGTTGCGTGTTGCGTTTATATTTTTTATTCAGTATAGTTAGGATTGTATTGTCAATGTTAGAGTCCAAACTGTCCTCAGCTCACTCATTGTCCAATTAGGATCATAGCACTTACCTTCAGAAAGCTAAGAGAAAGTCCAGTTTCCTGAATGTCTGATTTAGAGGATGTTTAATCTACAGTAATACACCAGTAAACTAGACTGAGCTGAGTATCGCTGACCGTATCTGTCCCTCTTCGACATCTCTCATTCACTCAGTCTGTCCTCTCAATCCCAGTTACTGTAGTATGTCATTCACTCAGTCTGTCCTCTCAATCCCAGTTACTGTAGTCATTCACTCAGTCTGTCCTCTCAATCCCAGTTACTGTAGTCATTCACTCAGTCTGTCCTCTCAATCCCAGTTACTGTAGTATGTCATTCACTCAGTCTGTCCTCTCAATCCCAGTTACTGTAGTCATTCACTCAGTCTGTCCTCTCAATCCCAGTTACTGTAGTCATTCACTCAGTCTGTCCTCTCAATCCCAGTTACTGTAGTATGTCAGTCAGTCAGTTAAATAACAGCCTCCTCATCCAAATGTAGCCTACGTGTTTGAAGATGATGCTTCTGTTTGACTGTAAGTCGCTTTGGATAAAAGCGTCTGCTAAATGGCATATTATTCTTATTCTTATTAAAAAGTGTGTGTGTGTGTGTGTGGTTTGAATATTTTCCCAGTATTTTACAAATGTTCCATCCTGAGACCCAGTATTTCCCGCCAAAACAGGAAGCGTCATGCTAAACCATTATAAAGCATATAAACAGGCCTGTCTGGATTTGATTAGAGCTTTGATCTAAAATTAAAGTCTGATGCTACCTGAGCCTGATGAGCCATACATTAAAGACATTTTATGCCCTACATTAAAGACATTTTATGAGCCCTACATTAAAATACATTTTATGAGCCCTACATTAAAGACATTTTATGAGCCCTACATTAAATACATTTTATGAGCCCTACATTAAAATACATTTTATGAGCCCTACATTAAAGACATTTTATGAGCCCTACATTAAAGACATTTTATGAGCCCTACATTAAAGACATTTTATGAGCCCTACATTAAAGACATTTTATGAGCCCTACATTAAAGGCATTTTATGAGCCCTACATTAAAGACATTTTATGAGCCCTACATTAAAGACATTTTATGAGCCCTACATTAAAGGCATTTTATGAGCCCTACATTAAAGACATTTTATGAGCCCTACATTAAAGACATTTTATGAGCCCAAGCCCAAATGGTTGTGTCGTTACCCAATACATATATGATATAGGCTACTGCACATTACTCACGACAGAAGCCCATAGATGTAGCTGGCTATATAAAGCCCATAGATGTAGCTAGCTATATAAAGCCCATAGATGCAGCTAGCTATATAAAGCCCATAGATGTAGCTGGCTATATAAAGCCCATATATGTAGCTAGCTATATAAAGCCCATAGATGTAGCTAGCTATATAAAAGCCCATAGATGTAGCTAGCTATATAAAGCCCATAGATGTAGCTAGCTATATAAAAGCCCATAGATGTAGCTGGCTATATAAAGCCCATAGATGTAGCTAGCTATATAAAGCCCATAGATGTAGCTAGCTATATAAAGCCCATAGATGTAGCTAGCTATATGCTCTCTTGGGTAAATAAATGAAACTAGCTCCAGTAGGCTAATCTTTTTTAGTGTAAACTGTATTACTGTACTGTATTGTATTATATGGACTGGAATTATGTACATTGTTCAAACCATGATAAAGCAGAAGAGAACATGTGATTCTGGTGGAGCACATGAGTCCACATGAATATAATAGGGCCTATTTGTATAATTAGTAGGCTGACTCATATTTACCTTCCTAATATTTCCCCTAATGTTATTAACCTACCTCCTCTTTCGCTCTCTATTGTTGCTTCATTCCTTCCTCGCTTTCAACAGTTAAATGAAATAAGTTTAGTTGTCCTTATCTTCATCATTCTAAAGACATTCTCGAATAATGTTGGACTAGAATTAGATGCAGAAGCCTTCCACTTCTCTTCACGAAGATTCAATGGTTACGGGTCTGAATAAGTAACTGCTATAGCCTACCGCCATCGCGCATTCACTCTTCTTTCAAACTACCTGTGAGTTCTATTGGCTGCTGTATTTAACATTCAGCAAACAAGAGCTTGCGTCCCTCTTCGAATAGTCTATTGGTATATAATAAATAATGTAAAAAATATGTCCAGCAAGCTATTCTAGTCTAACTTTTCCTGCATGGGACTCCAAGAGCTAAGGAGTGTTTTTTAAGGAGAGGCCAGCGAAGCACAGGTGCGTGCGTATTGCTCAAGAGCTATAAGTTAGAAGCTTATTATGCATAACCCATCATTAATTAGCTAAATATAAGGCTAATACTTTTTTTTTGAGGGGGGGAGAACAAGTATTTGATACACTGCCAATTTTGCAGGTTTTCCTACTTACAAGGCATGTAGAGGTCTGTAATTTTTATCATAATAATAATGATAATATGCCATTTAGCAGACGCTTTTATCCAAAGCGACTTACAGTCATGCGTGCATAAATTTTTTTGTGTATGGGTGGTCCCGGGGATCGAACCCACTACCTTGGCGTTACAAGCGCCGTGCTCTACCAGTTGAGCTACAGAGGACCATCATGGGTACACATCAACTGTGAGAGACGGAATCTAAAACAAAAATCCAGAAAATCACATTATAATTTTTAAGTAATTAATTTGCATTTTATTGCATGACATAAGTATTTGATCACCTACCAACCAGTAAGAATTCTGGCTCTCACAGACCTGTTAGTTTTTCTTTAAGAAGCCCTCCTGTTCTCCACTCATTACCTGTATTAACTGCACCTGTTTGAAATTGTTACCTGTATAAAAGACACCTGTCCACACACTCAATCAAACAGACTCCAACCTCTCCACAATTGCCAAGACCAGAGAGCTGTGTAAGGACATCAGGGATAAAATTGTAGACCTGCACAAGGCTGGGATGGGCTACAGGACAATAGGCAAGTAGCTTGGTGAGAAGGCAACAACTGTTGGCGCAATTATTAGCAAATGGAAGAAGTTCAAGATGGTCTGGGGCTCCATGCAAGATCTCATCTCGTGGGGCATCAATGATCATGAGGAAGGTGAGGGATCAGCCCAGAACTACACGGCAGGACCTGGTCAATGACCTGAAGAGAGCTGGGACCACAGTCTCAAAGAAAACCATTAGTAACACATTACGCCGTCATGGATTAAAATCCTGCAGCGCACGCAAGGTCCCCCTGCTCAAGCCAGCGCATGTCCAGGCCCGTCTGAAGTTTGCCAATGACCATCTGGATGATCCAGAGGAGGAATGGGAGAAGGTCATGTGGTCTGATGAGACAAAAATATAGCTTTTTGGTCTAAACGCCACTCGCCGTGTTTGGAGGAAGAAGAAGGATGAGTACAACCCCAAGAACACCATCCCAACCGTGAAGCATGGAGGTGGAAACATCATTCTTTGGGGATGCTTTTCTGCAAAGGGGACAGGACGACTGCACCGTATTGAGGGGAGGATGGATGGGGCCATGTATCGTGAGATCTTGACCAACAACCTCCTTCCCTCAGTAAGAGCATTGAAGATGGGTCGTGGCTGGGTCTTCCAGCATGACAATGACCCGAAACACACAACCAGGGCAACTAAGGAGTGGCTCCGTAAGAAGCATCTCAAGGTCCTGGAGTGGCCTAGCCAGTCTCTAGACCTGAACCCAATAGAAAATCTTTGGAGGGAGGTGAAAGTCCGTATTGCCCAGCGACAGCCCCGAAACCTGAAGGATCTGGAGAAGGTCTGTATGGAGGAGTGGGCCAAAATCCCTGCTGCAGTGTGTGCAAACCTGGTGAAGACCTACAGGAAACGTATGATCTCTGTAATTGCAAACAAAAGTTTCTGTACCAAATATTAAGTTCTGCTTTTCTGATGTATCAAATACTTATGTCATGCAATAAAATGCAAATTATTTACTTAAAAATCATACAATGTGATTTTCTGGATTCTTTTAGATTCCGTCTCTCACAGTTGATGTGTACCCATGATAAAAATTACAGACCTCTACATGCTTTGTAAGTAGGAAAACCTGCAAAATCGGCAGTGTATCAAATACTTGTTCTCCCCACTGTAAATACACATATCATTTTTAAAAAATATTTCCCTTTATTACTTTCTGACCCCACCACCCCTTCCCTAATTGGAGTAAACTAGTGAACAACAATGCTTAGGCCTCTACTTCCAGCTTATACATACTATATACATTTTATGGTCAATTTTACAATAATTCTATTTTGTTTGTTTTTACTCCTGAACTCCTACCCTCAACCTCTCAGATCATTTTCATGATGTCCATCCGGTTTGCTCCTATATGCCATATCTTTCTAACTGTGCTCGTTCACAAAAGCTCTCAACCTATAACCTATATACTTATTATGGACACAGTATGCTTTACATTAGTTATCTTGTTGTTATTAGTTGTTGTTAGTCCCATCCTTCAGCTCCATTCAACACCTCCCATCTATCTCTTAACACCATCCATATTGGATCTGCAGAGCTGGGAAGATTGTATCCCCCATATAAATAACATTCTATTGGTAGCAAGAATTTTGTATAATAATTTAAATTGAAAAATTCTACGTTTTGAATCCGGCATCGTTTTGCGTATCAGTTGATAAACAATATGCCATGGAATCGGTACGTCAAAAATCTCTTCCCAACTATTTTGCAATCTATATGGGACGCCTGTCAATCCTTTGGTCCTTAAATGAAACTATAAGGCTAATACTGCATTGAATGTATTACCTGAAAGAGGTAGGCTAGGACATTATATACAGTGCATTCAGAAAGTATTCAGACCCCTTGACTTTTTCCACATTTTGTTATGTTACAGCCTTATTCTAAAATGGATGAAATTGTTTTTTTCCCCCTCATCAATCTACACACAATACCCCATGATGACAAAGTAAAAACAGGTTTGAGAAATCTTTGAACATTTATTAAAGAATAAAAAACTGAAATATCACATTTAAGAATGATTGAGGCCACTGTGTTCTTGGGGACCTTCAATGCTGAAGAAATGTTTTCGTACCCTTCCCCAGATCTGTGCCTTGACACAATCCTGTCTCGGAGCTCTACGGACAATTCCTTCTACCTAATGGCTTTTTAAAAAATGTTTTAACTGTTTTCGCTTTGTCATTATGGGGTATTGTGTGTAGATTGATGAGGAAAAAAATGATTTAATCAATTTTAGAATAAGGCTGTAATGTAACAAAATGCGGAAAAAGGGGTCTGAATAATTTCCGAATGCACTGTATAGGGCTAGAACAAGATGATCTATTTTGGATGCAATTTCTCGCGGGTGCACGGATTTAAAGCAACGATATTCGAGTGATAGGCTGTTTTTAAAAGTCTGCAGCTGCAATGAAAAAAAAATATATCTTTACAATAAAATAATAATAAGGTGACCCCAGAAAGCCAGATGGAGATGGGTAAATTAGACGTGCATTCGGTCTTTATATTACTGTAGTATAGTCTATGCTGCAGCAAAAGTAGCCTGTCACAAGAATAAAAGTTACCATGATGAGATGATACAGTAGGTCTACATGCATTGTGAACTGCTCTCCATACTGAGATGGGCTGTCTGCACCCATCGTTGATTCATCATGCAGAGGCCATAGAGAAGACAGATTTAGACATCGCTTATAATGTAACACCATCCTGTTCATATAAATACTTTATTATAATTTACTGGTTTCTCGCAGTTATTTATCCCGTGGAAAAGGGAGTGGTTTTGGGCGTTAAAAATCACGGTAAATCACGGTAACTGGTTTCCCGCCATTCAACCCTAGTGTGTGTGTGTGTGTGTGTGTGTGTGTGTGTGTTTTTGCAGGTCTTTGGATGCTTGTGAGAGTATGAGAGGGTTTATGTGGTGTGTCTAATATCCATGATCATGTAGTTGGAATGTGTCAAATAAAAATGCTGTTAGAATCAACATGTTAGTGGGATGTCTTAAGGATGGGGTGTTTTAAATGGTACTGCCTTGTTTACAGGCAAAGGGTTTTAGAAAGCTGGATTTTCAACAACAACAAAAAAGGTTTTTCTGTTCATAGTCTATTTTTCATGTGATTGCAATGCTCCTCTTCAAGCATTTCACAGTTACCTCATCGATTCTAGATTCATTGCAACACGAGACGGCTCTGTGTACCGTCTCTATCTACAGTCACATCTCCATCTCTTTCCTCCCGCTTCGGTCTTCCGTATACCACACCACCCTACCATTCCTCTCTCTCTCTCCTTTCTTCACGTCGCGGTGTTCTGCCTTGTTACTGCCTCTGTCTGTACAGTGTGTTAGACAAGGTTCATGTCTGTGATTTATTACCAAGGCATCCTGATGCTTGGGTAGCAGCTTAAGGACAGAATGGTGGCCATTTTCCCTTTGTGAGACAGGCCTCATGTTCCTACAGGGTTAATCGCCCATCCATCTCCAGTTACCTCAATTCCATTTAAATGCAGACTGGCAACGGGGTCATTTTGGATCGACTCGGCGGACCCAGGCAATTTGACTGCTCTTTCTTTCCACTTTGTTGGGAAAGTAATGAACTACAGCAGCCCAGAGAGACCGGCAGCGTCCACTTCATTTACTCTCCAGAGCTTGGCGCTTGTCAGGCTTCCTCCTCATTTCTCTAGTGGCTCGTTTTATTGCTTTGACCGAGGTTCTTTGGGATCCTTTATATTTGCTTAAATTTGTCTTTCTCTCTCTTGTTTGCCATGTGAGCGGTTACAGCTCCAGGGAGAGCCGCTCTTAACTACAGGGCAGTGAGCTGGGGGGGGGGGGGGGGGGGGGGGGGGGTTCGAGCAGTTTGGGGCAGAGCGTACATACTCATGCCAGGCTGGTAAAGCAGTTTCCTTAATAAATAAAAGGTGGAAGATTAGGGGTCGTGACAAATTGTTTTTTGCTCTGCTAGATTACGAGATGATTTAACTGCTTTTGAACGAAAGCATCGTGACATCAGGGATGTCAGATTCGTAACGTACAGACTGAAAACTGGACCTATTCGCGCCTGCATGACAGTGTTCAACATCGTCATGGAGTTAAAGACATTTCAAGTCAACAACATAAGCCAGTCTATAACGGAGACCCCGTTACCGCAATGCATGTTGGTGAAAGGTTAACCACTACACTAGTACCCTAAGGTCTTGCTGTACTGAGTTAGTGGCCTAGCATAGAACTACGGCCTTACTCTGTCAGTGAGCTGACACTTCCCTGATAGAGATTGGTCTGTTTGACATCACTCTCCTGTCAGACTCAGGGGACCGTGGGGGGGTAACTCCTCCACCACTCTTCCCCCCTGTTCCACCAGGCAGGGCAGAGATGGGGGATGGGTGGATGAAGGAGGAAGGAGAGGCGTGGTGGACCGTGGGGGGGTAACTCCTCCACCACTCTTCCCCCCCGTTCCACCAGGCAGGGCAGAGATGGGGGATGGGTGGAGGAAGGAGGAAGGAGAGGCGTGGTGGATGCAGGAGGAGAGGAGGAGGCGTAATTACATCTTGCATGAACTTTCGGCAGACGGGGCGGATCTCTTTGCTCAGGGTGGCGCTGAACATCATGACCTGTTTCTCATGGGGGGTCAGACGGAATATCTCCTGGACGTCTCGGCGCATGTCTGAGGGAACGGAAAGAAGTACATCAAGGATGGGAGGATTCAGTTATCACTCACTATAGCTGAGTACATCACGGATGGGAGGATTCAGTTATCACTCACTATAGCTGAGTACATCACGGATGGGAGGATTCAGTTATCACTCACTATAGCTGAGTACATCACGGATGGGAGGATTCAGATATCACTCACTATAGCCGAGTACATCACGGATGCAGCAGATTAATCAGGGGTGTATTCATTAGTGCACAGCGTAGCAAACCGTAGAAACATGTTTTTGCAACAAAAATTAGACTTCCTTATTGGAGAAGTTCAGGTAGGTAGGCCCCTCCCCATTTCGGACGGTTTGCCTCCATTTTGGTTCCTATTAAATACACCCCAGGTCTGTTTGAGTGTCATTCAGATACTGTGAGGAGATCAGACTCACCAAGTTGCTCCAGCATCTTGTCACACTCGTCCAGGATGAAGTGTTTGATGTTTCGCAGGTTGAGGGTCTTGTTGCGGATCAGGGCCAGGATTCGCCCCGGCGTCCCCACCACCACATGGGGACACTCCTTCTTCAACACCTCCCCGTCCTTCTTTATAGACAGGCCACCAAAGAACACTGCCACCTGGTGAGAGAAAACCAGTGGTGAAACAGTGCACTTTAAAAACAATAAGTCTTTAATTTTAAACAGTTTGATATTCCGTTAGCCGGCACCTCTACCAACGTTCTGGGGTTTGCGTCGGCTCATGCTTTTTTACTGAAACACTGCAGTTATTATCAACACTCAAGGTTTTGAAGGTGTAGATAAACATTGCGTACCTTGATAGTTGGCATGTACTTGGAGAATCTCTCATACTCCTTGCTGATCTGAAACGCCAGCTCTCGGGTGTGGCACATCACCAGCACTGACACCTAAACAGAGACAGAAGTGGGCAGGATGGGTAGTTAATGCTTTATAAAGCTTAGTGGGCAGAATGGGTAGTTAACCTCTACGGGATGGGTAGTTAACCTCTACGGGATGGGTAGTTAATGCTTTATAAAGCTTAGTGGGCAGGATGGGTAGTTAACCTCTACGGGATCGGTGTTCCGTATACGGGACAGTTGAGCTAACGTGCGCAAATGTGATTAGCATGACTGTTGTAAGTAACAGCAAACTTTCCAGGACATAGACATGTCTTATATGGGCAGAAAGCTTAAATTATTGTTAATCTAACTGCACTGTCTAATTTACAGTAGCTATTACAGTGAAAAAATACCATGCTATTGTTTGAGGAGAGTGCACAACAACAAAAAACGTATCACGGAAACTGGTTTGATACATTCACCTCTGAAGGTAAATAATGTACTTACATTCAGTAATCTTGCTTTGATTTGTCATCCTAAGGGTCCCAGAGATCAAATGTAGCATAGTTTTGTTTGATAAAATCAATTTTTATATTCAAATGTAGGAACTGGGTTCAACAGTTTGAACCCTTGCTGTCTCTGGCTCCACACCCACCCTGCCCGGCCATCTAGATGTGTGAAAGTTAGTGTATAAGCTAATGATCTATTATGTATGACATTCCTGGGAGTGTGTAAACTTACATTTTGTATTACCATATCATTTTTGTATGTTCTCTATAGTTATGTACTTGAAAATGTATCATTGACCAATTTGGCACATTTGGACAGACTTGATACAAAATAGTCCAGTATTGCAATGCTTCACTGTATCAATCTGAAATGTTGCACACACTGCTGCCATCTAGTGGCCAAAATCTAAATTGCGACTAAACTGCAATATTATATTGTGGCCTTTCTCTTGCATTTCAAAGATGATACAAAAATTACAAATAAATGAAAACGCATGTTTTTTTGTTTGTATTATCTTTTACCAGATCTTATGTGTTATATTCTCCTACATTAATTTCACATTTCTACAAACTTCAAAGTGTTTCTTTTCAAATGGTATCAAGAATATCCATATCCTTGCTTCAGGTCCTGAGCTACAGGCAGTTAGATTTGAGTATGTCATTTTAGGTGAAAATTGAAAAAATGGGTCCGATCCTTAAGAGGTTAATCCATTATAAAGCTTAGAGGGCAGGATGGGTAGTTAATGCATTATAAAGCTTAGTGGGCAGGATGGGTAGTTAATGCATTATAAAGCTTAGTGGGCAGGATGGGTAGTTAATGCATTATAAAGCTTAGTGGGCAGGATGGGTAGTTAATGCATTATAAAGCTTAGTACTTCACAGCTACTAATGGACTGATGGACGAAGACAATGACAACCCTAGCTCTATAAACAGTCCAGATGACAATGAGTGACAGACAGATGGAGAGAGAGAGAGAGAGGCAGAGAGAGAGAGAGAGAGAGAGAGAGAGAGAGAGAGAGAGAGGAGAGAGAGAGAGAGAGAGAGAGAGAGAGAGAGAGAGACAGGCAGGCAGAGAAATGGAGGGAGGGAGGGAGAGAGGGAGACAGAGAGGGAGAGAGGGAGACAGAGAGGGAGAGAGGCAGAGAGGGAGAGATATTCTTGATACCATTTGAAAAGAAACACTTTGAAGTTTGTAGAAATGTGAAATTAATGTAGGAGAATATAACTATGTGCACACTGCCCACAAAATGAGGTGGAAACTGAGCTGCACTTCCTAACCTCCTGCCAAATGTATGACCATATTATAGACACATATTTCCCTCAGATTACAGCGATCCACAAAGAATTCGAAAACAAACCCAATTTTGATAAACTCCCTTATCTACTGGGTGAAAAACCACAGTGTGCCATCACAGCTGCAAGATTTGTGACCTGTTGCCACAAGAAAAGGGCAACCAGTGAAGAACAAACACCATTGTAAATACAACCCATATTTATGTTTATTTATTTTCCCATTTGTACTTTAACTATTTGCACATTGTTACAACACTGTATATATACATAATATGACATTTGAAATGTCTTTATTCTTTTGAAACTTCTGAGTGTAATGTTTACTGTTAATATTTATTGTTTATTTCACTTTTGTTTACTATCTACTTCACTTGCTTTGGCAATGTTAACACACGTTTCCCATGCCAATAAAGCCCTTAAATTGAAAAAAATTTGAATTGAGAGAGAGAGAGAGGCAGAAAGGGAGAGAGACAGGCAGAGACGGAGGGAGAGAGGCAGAGAGGCAGAGAGGCAGAGAGGCAGAGAGGCAGAGAGAGAGAGAGAGAGAGAGAGAGAGAGAGAGAGAGAGAGAGAGAGAGAGAGAGAGAGAGAGAGAGAGAGAGAGAGAGAGAGAGAGAGAGAGAGAGAGAGAGAGAGAGAGAGAGAGAGGCAGATAGAGAGAGAGGCAGAGAGGGAGAGAGACAGGCAGAGAGAGAGAGGCAGAGATACATTACCTGTCCAGTGACAGGCTCCAGCTGCTGTAGTGTGGCCAGAACAAACACTGCCGTCTTGCCCATACCAGACTTGGCCTGGCACAGCACATCCATCCCCAGGATCGCCTGGGGGATGCACTCATGCTGAACTGAAAGGAAAATAGTTACTAGAAATGACTAAAATATAAATTACTAATGAATAATAATAATAAGGTACAGTAATTATTACCTAATTATCAACTAAGTGACTAAATCAAAAAACCCTTAAAAAGGGATACTTTGGGATCACCTACTAGCGTTAGCACAATGACTGGAAGTCTATGGGTATCTGCTAGCACGCCCGAAGTATCCCTTGAAGTGAAATCATTGATGCAATTACTTTACATTTTAGTCATTTCGCAGGCGCTCTTATCCAGAGCGACTTACAGTTAGTGAGTGCATAAAAAAATGTCATACTGGCCCCCCGTGGGAATCGAACCCACAACCCTGGCGTTGCAAGCGCCATGCTCTACCAACTGAGCTACAATGAGGCCTTGCTTGCAGATTATAGTTTGACAGTTGATCTGATTCATGGCAATTTGGCTTGAAGATTTCAGTGTAAGCTTATTATAATCAGCCAGTGAACTGCTGACCCCTGCAGCTCTTCAAAAGGGAGTCCCCTGTAGCTCAGTTGGTAGAGCATGGCGCTTGCAACGCCAGGGTTGTGGGTTCGTTTCCCACAGGGGGCCAGTATGAAAATGTATGCACTCACTAACTGTAAGTCGCTCTGGATAAGAGCGTCTGCTAAATGACTAAAATGTAAAATGGATGCCTTCACTAGGAACCAAACGGAAGCAAACGGGCCGAAACGGGAAGGAACCTGAACTTGCTCGTTTTCGTTGCAAAACGTCTTGCTATGCTGTGCACTAATGAATACACCCCAGTGTGGTGTGTGTTAGAAGCATGTATAGACTACAACCGTCTGGTTCTACTCACCCTCAGAGGGATGCTCAAAGCCACAGTCCACTATAGCCCTCAGCAGCTCTGGCTTCAACAGGAAGTCTCTAAAACCAGAGGAATGGATGGACACATAGGAGCCCTTCACACGCTCCTTCTTAATGGCCAGAATATCCCCTCCTGACAGATCTCCCACCGCGTCCACATCATCCTCATCATAGTCCAAGAGCTCATTCTCCACGTCCTGCTCAGTCATCCTGCCAGGTAGAAAGAGAGGATTACAGAGAGAGAGAGTGAGTGAGTGAGTGAGTGAGTGAGTGAGTGAGTGAGTGAGTGAGTGAGTGAGTGAGAGAGAGAGAGAGAGAGACAGAGACAGAGACAGAAAGAGAGAGAGCCAGAGAGAGAGGGGGAGACACAAAGAGAGTGGAGAGAGAAATAGTCATAAACATGTCCTTTCGGGTGGTCACCTTTGTAGACATGAAATACCCTCATTATAGTGCAAGATGCTTAAAGGAATACTTCTACTTCCCCAGAGTCAGATGAACTCATGGATACCATATTTATGTCTCTGCGTGCTGTTTGAAGGAAGTTGCTAACCAGTATTAGCGCAATCGCTAACTAGCATTAGCACAATGACTGGACGTCTATGGTAACTGCTAGCATATTAGTAGATACCATAGACTTCCTGTCATTGTGCTAATGCTTGTTAGCATTGGCTCGCAAAACTACCTCTTAACTTCCTTCTTGCTGAATGCAGAGACATAAAAATGGTATCCATGAGTTAAATCTGACTCTGAGGAAGTACATGAAGAGCGTCATTGCCAACATCCGAAAGTATCCATTTAACTGTGTGGGGATTATTATGATAATAATAATAATAATAATATGCCATTTAGCAGACGCTTTTATCCAAAGCGACTTACAGTCATGCGTGCATACATTTTTTTTTTGTGTATGGGTGGTCCCGGGGATCGAACCCACTACCTTAGCGTTACAAGCGCCGTGCTCTACCAGCTGAGCTACAGAGGACCACGGTGATGATGATGATGACAGGGTTAGGAAAACAAGCTTCCTTTAAGGTTAGCTTAATTTATATTTCTGCCAAATTAGTATTGGAAATAAGTAAAAGTACTCATAACTATTCATTAGGGCTGCTATCATGTGTCAACTCCTTAAGTGACAACATGAGTGGCAACATAAATGTCATGAATATTCATGAGTCTCGAAATAGAACCTGTCAGGTGAATGGTTGAGCTTTCTTGAATGCGTGATGTCACACAAATGCTCTACAGAGCCGTCTGCTGCCACCATGAGCAGTAACACTGACCGAACGACTTGGGAAACCCAAGAAATGAAAGCTTCACCAGCTAGCTACCAATCTATTTTAGTTTCACTGTGCCGATCATTCAAATTACAAGCCCACTAACTGTTATTTGTACCTTAACACAAACGGGCTGGTATGTGTTACTTGATATGTTACAAGTTAACTCAAATGTAAACACAGAATAGGACATGAGCCCTACGATTAGTTAGTGGCTAACGTTACTGCCTGGCCAGTGAGCTAGCTATACTGAATAAAAATATAAAACGTAACATGTAAAGTGTTGGTCCCATGTCTCATGAGCTGAAATAAAAGATGCCCGAAATTTTCCATGCGCTCAAAAAGCTTATTTCTCTCTAATTTTGTGCACAAATTTGTATACATCCGTGTTAGTGAGCATTTCTCCTTTGCCAAGATAATCCATCCACCTGACAGGTGTGGCATATCAAGAAGCTGATTAAACAACATTATCATTACACAGGTGCATCTTGTGCTTGGGAAAATAAAAAGCCACTCTAAAATGTGCAATTTTGTCACACAACGCCACAGAGGTCTCAAGTTGAGGGAGCGTGCAATTGGCATGCTGACTGGAGGAATGTCCACCAGAGCTGTTGCCAGAGAATTGAAATGTTATTTTCTCTACCATAAGCGGCCTTCAATGTCGTTTTAGAGAATTTGGCAGTACGTCCAACAGGCCTCACAACCGCAGACCACGTGTAACCACGCCAGCACAGGACCTCCACATCCGGCTTCTTCACCTGCAGGATCGTCTGAGACCAGCCACCTGGACAGCTGATAAAACTTTGGGTTTGCACAACCAAATAATTTCTGCACAAACTGTCAGAAACCGTCTTGGGGAAATTCATCTGCGTGCTCGACATCCTCACCAGGGTCTTGACCCGACTGCAATTTGGTGTCGTAACTGACTTCAGCGGGCAAATGCTCACCTTCGATGGCCACTGGCACGCTGGAGAAGTGTGCTCTTCATGGATTAATCCCGGTTTCATGGCAGACAGCGTATATGGCGTCGTGTAGGCTAGCGGTTTGCTGATGTCAACGTTGTGAACAGAGTGCCCCATGGTGGCAGTGGGGTTATGGTATGGGCAGCAGAGCATGTGAGGGGAATTGAGCGGTTGGAAATCCCGCTCCGCGCTCGCATGAAAAAAAAAACTGCCGCTCCAAATTCGCTCATTAAAAATCACGATTTAACCAACACCCCATCTATTTGTGACTACATGGACCTACCAATTGGATTTTAAGTATTGAAACCAAAAGGTATTTGAATAAACATGAAAAGGTGACTGTAAGAAGCGCTCATCATTTCAAATAGGCTCCATGTCGTATTAAACAGCATGTAAACACTCTGAATAGGAGCCAGACAGGGAGCCTAAGAAGGAACCAAATGAATTATTTAGGCTATATTATTATTTCAATTATTTAAAGGCTATAGCCTACAAAGAAATACATTGTGAAGTATTTGCGAGTGCAAACCTAGTCTGGTAGGGACATAAAGGGCTCAGTATTGAAACAACATTTTGTTGTATTAAATCATTACAGTCTATACATTGCGCATGTAGAATTAAATACAAATTAAATGAAAAATAACTTGTTAGTGCTTTTGAATTCATTTTTAGAAACACGAGTTTGGCCAGTATGTGGCTTCATGCGTTGCTGCCTGGAGAGCCGGCCAGCAGTGGATAATATCCTCTCCATGGTGCCTGGAGAGCCGGCCAGCAGTGGATAATATCCTCTCCATGGTGCCTGGAGAGCCGGCCAGCAGTGGATAATATCCTCTCCATGGTGCCTGGAGAGCCGGCCAGCAGTGGATAATATCCTCTCCATGGTGCCTGGAGAGCCGGCCAGCAGTGGATAATATCCTCTCCATGGTGCCTGGAGAGCCGGCCAGCAGTGGATAATATCCTCTCCATGCTGCCTGGAGAGCCGGCCAGCAGTGGATAATATCCTCTCCATGGTGCCTGGAGAGCCGGCCAGCAGTGGATAATATCCTCTCCATGGTGCCTGGAGAGCCGGCCAGCAGTGGATAATATCCTCTCCATGCTGCCTGGAGAGCCGGCCAGCAGTGGATAATATCCTCTCCATGCTGCCTGGAGAGCCGGCCAGCAGTGGATAATATCCTCTCCATGGTGCCTGGAGAGCCGGCCAGCAGTGGATAATATCCTCTCCATGGTGCCTGGAGAGCCGGCCAGCAGTGGATAATATCCTCTCCATGGTGCCTGGAGAGCCGGCCAGCAGTGGATAATATCCTCTCCATGGTGCCTGGAGAGCCGGCCAGCAGTGGATAATATCCTCTCCATGGTGCCTGGAGAGCCGGCCAGCAGTGGATAATATCCTCTCCATGCTGCCTGGAGAGCCGGCCAGCAGTGGATAATATCCTCTCCATGGTGCCTGGAGAGCCGGCCAGCAGTGGATAATATCCTCTCCATGGTGCCTGGAGAGCCGGCCAGCAGTGGATAATATCCTCTCCACCCCTCCAGAGCCACTGGGGATGTTAACCACCCTTTTGGCCACTCTCGCCAGGCTGGGCAGAGATGTAGTCGTTTTTTTTCTATTAGGTAGGCATAAAGGTTTTTTAGGCAAAATAACCTCCTTGAACATGGGAATATGCCAGGCCTATTGGGCCAAAATCAATGATGGCCTACTGTATAGATAATAGAACGAAAATAAACGAAACGTTTAAGAGATCTGATGTTTAGTTTATAAATACTGTGCTATGATGACACACTTAATGATCTACCCACCTCGTTCCTTTCTTTTAGCATGTTCACGTAGTGAGTACACCATCATGCTTTTGGGATATGTGTCTTTTCAGATTCCACAATGATTATTTAGTTGTGGACACTACATCACCGCACTCCCTCTCTTGCTCTTGGTCCTCATCTTTGTAAGTCACCTTGATTTAGCACCTGTGTGTTTTATCAGTTTCTTTATGAAAATATTTAGCGAACTCCATGACAGTAGCTAAAGCAAGGGGCTATAGCAGCACACAAGTATACTACAAATGCATGCTGGGCCGGGCATGCCCTGAGCTCGTGAAGTGAACGCAACTGGAGCGGGTGAGAAGGCGGACGCTCCAGCCTCTGGGAATTCGCTCCACGCTCCAGTCAAATTGGGCACACTCCGCTCACATACTCTGATGGGCAGGCATAAGCTACGGACAACGAACAAAATTGCATTTTATTGATGGTAATTTGAATGCACAGAGATACCGTGACGAGATCTTGAGGCCCATTGTCGTGCCATTCATCCGCCGCCATCACCACATGTTTCAGCATGATAATGCACGGTCCCACGTCTCAAGGATCTTTACACAATTCCTGGAAGCTGAAAATGTCCCAGTTCTTCCATGGCCTGCATACTCACCAGACATGTCACCCATTGAGCATGTATGGGATGCTCTGGATCGACGTGTATGACAGCGTGTTCCAGTTCCCGGCAATATCGAGAAACTAAGCAGAGCCATTGAAGAGGAGTGGGACAACATTTCACAGGTCACAATCAACAGCATGATCAACTCTATGCAAAGGAGATGTGTGGCGCTTCATGAGGCAAATGGTGGTCACACCAGATACTGACTTGTTTTCTGATCCACGCCCCTACTTTTTAAGGTATCTGTGACCAACAGATGCATATCTGTATTCCCAGTCATGTGAAATCGATAGATTAGGGCCTAATTTATTTATTTGAATTGACGGATTTCCTTATATGAACTGTAACTCAGTAAAATCTTTGAAATTGTTGCGTTTCTATTTTTGTTCAGTAATTAGCCATCCTCCTAAATGCGGTGGTCAGTGGATACACGATGAGTGGAACGTATGTCTGAAAATTCGTCTTATAATTGTAAGTTAATTGTAATTTAAATTGGTGGTTACTACTGGTTTCAGATCAGAGGCGAGAGACATTTTCGGCCATGTTTTGGTAAGGGCTCGAAGTGATGTCACGCACCCAAGAATCCTCAACCAATCACCCGACGGATATTATTGACTGACTGCCTCCAGGTATCCTACGAAAAGAAATGTCGCGTACCGTAGTTAGCTGGCTAACAAACACGACCTGTGAGCTACCTGGCTACCTAACTTCTTTAGGTTGACAAACTCTCCAGCTAGCTGCTATCCTTTAGACGGTTTGCAACATGGGAAATTAACGCGATTAATATTTCAGATTTGTTTCCCTTGTGAGCACTGTTTACCTTATTCGTGATGAAGAAATGTAGCTACAGCGTTTGGAAATGAGAGCTATCGTTGGTTTTTAAATACGTAGTCAACGTGCGACTCTGTGAGCATGCGTTTAAAGTCCCCAAACTCCGACCTGCGCATTTGCCTGAGAAAAATTACAGGAACAATAACACGGAAACATGCTATAACATCTGGGTCTACAGAGAATGTAAGATTGGAAACTGTGGTATCTGGAGACAGTTGTTTGACAGCAGGCTAGCTAACTATGTGTTCAAATGTGAACATAAGTCAGTTGTTAAACACATGACGTGTTGAAGTGTACAAGGTGCTAAATAAAGTGGCTAGCTGTATCTGTCAACCTCAAAAAGTTTGTTGTCAAATTTTTGATGACATTGTTCACTGAAATACTTAGCCAGTGATGTGTTTCACTGGAGAGCCCAACTTCTGTCCTGAGTATGGGAACGTACTGCCTCTACTTGGGTTTTAAAATTGCGCCGACAGAGAGGGCTGCCTCGCTAATAGTCTTTAGGAAACTGCAGTATTAAAAAAAAAATATATATATATATATATATATATATATATTATTTCTTACATTGTTAGCTCATAACATTTTCCTTTACTTAGATTTGTGTGTGTTAGATATTTGTTGCGGAACTGTTAGATATTACTGCACTGTCGGAACTAGATGCATTTACATTTAAGCAGACGCTCTTATCCAGAGCGACTTACAAATTGGTGCATTCAATTTAGGATAGCCAGTGATACAACCACCACTAGGGGAGGGGTAGAAGGATTACTGTTAGACTATTCCAGGTAATCCTTAAAGAGGTAGGGGTTCAAGTGTCTCCGGAAGGTGGTCAGTGACTCCGCTGAAGCACAAGCATTTCGCTACACTCGCAATAACATCTGCTAACCATGTGTATGTGACCAATACATTTTGATTTGATTTGAGGACACAGTCACCTGTCCGCGGTGAGGATGGGTTGTTTGTTGTCAGTTAAATTTCCCTGCTGGAGATAATGATGTATCCTACTGACAGACAGAATCATTAGCTAAAGGGGTCAACTGCTTGCCAGTCTGTTTGCGCTATCATGCCAACTGCCTATCACTCATCATCATCATCATCATCATCATGGCAAACATGGCTTGACGATGAATGGTCCCATAGAGAATGATAGAGGCCTCTAGTGGCCAAAAGGCCGTTTTAGCATGGGCAGCGCCATTGAGGGCTTCCACCATTTTAATGTAGTCAACTGGGAGGGACTTCCAACTTCATTGGCTGATCCCTCCTGGTGACCCTGTTGGAGTCATGTCCAACCAGGTCATCAGGAGGGATCAGCCAATCGTGAAGAAGAAAATTGACTACTTCAAAATGGAGATGACCTCAATGGCGCTGCCCATGCTGTCACAGACCCTATAGATCCTCTATCTATCTCTATGGAATAATAATATGCCATTTAGCAGACGCTTTTATCCAAAGCGACTTACAGTCATGTGTGCCTACATTTTTATGTATAGTGGCCCCGGGGATCGAACCCACTACCCGGGCGTTACAAGCGCCATGATCTACCAATTGAGCTACAGAGGACCACAGATGGAATGGTCCATGGAATTGGCAAGAGCACAAACCGGGTCCCCCATTACAGTGAATAGAAAAATGGCAATCTTCATGTAAATCCTGGTACCAATAAATAATTGTAATGCACCCGATGTATGTCCTTTTACCGATTTATTTTAAAATCACACACAGAAGAAGTTATAAGGATAATTGTGTTGCTAATGGCAGCCTGCAGTACCCCAGTCAGCCTTCAACTTGAGTTACTCAACGAGAGGGGGCAGCACTGAGCTAGCCTGCAACGTCACTTCCTGGAGTAGCTCAACCTGTGCATGTTTATGTCTCCATGAGACGCCATCTTAACTGACTTAATTTGGCTTCAATGCGCTATTGAGTCTTCACATATGAATGAATGGTGTCACGTGATCGATGGCTTTGTCCATTCATATATATATATATATATATATATATATATTGGCATCTCTGTAGCTCAGTTGGTAGAGCATGGCGTTTGCAACGCCAGGGTTGTGGGTTCGATTCCCACAGGGGGCCAGTATGAAAATGTATGCACTCACTAACTGTAAGTCACTCTGGATAAGAGCGTCTGCTAAATGACTAAAATGTAAATGTATATATACAGCCATTGGAACAAACAGATCTGGGATCAGGGGTGTATTCATTAGTCGCATAACGCTGCTAAACATTTTGCAACAGACTAAGCGTTTTGGAACGGAATCCGACTAATGAATACACCCCTGGCTAGGTAACTATTCTCACAAAGACAAACAAGTAGTCATCCAGGTATTGTATTTCATCCAGCCAGTCTCTTTTGTCATCATCAGTATGTGACCCTTGGACCCTGCTAGCTGTGCCACTAGAGATCCTGGTTCGAATCCAGGCTCTGTCGTAGCCGGCCGCGACCGGGAGACCAATGGGGCGGCGCGCAATTGGCCCAGCGTCGTCCAGGGTAGGGGAGGGAATGGCCGGCAGGGGATGTAGCTCAGTTGATAGAGCATGGCGTTTGCAACGCCAGGGTTGTGGGTTTGATTCCCACAGGGGGTATGAAAAAAAAAAAAATGTATGCATTAACTGTAAGTCGCTCTGGATAAGAGCGTCTGCTAAATGACTAAAATGTAAAAAAATATATAACTGTGTTTTTATGTACTTCTATCTCTCCAGAATTTTCAGGTCAAGAGGTCACGTCTTCAGTTGTCTTTAACGCTCTAGAACGGTCCACTGTTGCTGTGGAGGAGGAGGACTCAAAACGCAATGGGGGCTGTGGTAAGAATTCACCTAAAAAGTTCCTAAAGTGATCAATAAACTACCATTTAAAAATGAGACATTCCAGTGTAATAGTACAGACTACTGTAGGGGTATTCAAACCTAGACCTCGACGACAGTTCCACTTCTGATTTTCGTTCTTCCCCTCTAATCGGGGACAGATTTTAATTATCAGGTAGAACAGAAAACCAGCAGTACTCCGGACCTCCATGCTCAGATTTGAATACCACTGCACCACTGTATCAATATCTTCTCTCTAACCTCCTCAAACTCTTGCATTCTAGATTGAAAGGCGCTGCAATAAAGAGGGGATGGTTTATCACACCAGACAAATGAGATCTGCAGATGAAGGACAGACGGTCTTCTTCATCTGTATACACTGCAGGTAATGTAGAATGTACACACCTATTACATTTCACTCAAACACCAATTCACCAAGTCTATTCTGAGCAGTTCTCACCACCAGATTCATCAATCTATTCAATTTGATGTTGTTCTGCACCACAATGTGACAAGCACCTACCCCATAAACGGTATATATTCTAAATGTTAACTTATGAGTGAGTGGATATGTTACTTATAGTGATTTAATTTGTGCCTACAGATATCAAGAGAAGAAGGACTCCTGAGAAGAGATCGAGACGCTCAGATGGTTCCCCATTCCCCTGGACCTCCTTCAATATTCATCTCTTCTCCTTTCTTTTGTCTGTAAACAAGAATGTGTTTGATCAGTGTAGTGCAAACTTGAGATCGTATTGGAGAAAACACAATTGGTATGCTATTCCTTGCACTTCATTGCTTGTAATGAGGCTTAGGCTAGTCGCTCTGGGATGCTAAGCATTTTAAATCCTTTGCTGCATCAGTTGGATTGTGAACATGTTTGTTGCTGTTATCGTTTCCCTTCTACATTTTGTCAACGCTCTCAGGGAATGATAGTGAATTTATCTAAATAACCTACTTACATGTTTACAAATGTATACATTAGCAATTATTGCAATCTTTATTTATCAATCAAAAATAAAATACTGCATTTACATTTCACTGTGGCGTTGAGTGCAGCAAAAGTAGTTGCTCCAATCAGAACGCTCCCCCTTGTAGATGTCTGAATCACGTGATCATCCAACATGGCTTCTATTCACTTGCTGAGAAAAAAAAGATGCTGAACATTTCTGAATGTATTAGTTTATAGGAATTATTTTGGACCTTATCCGATACACCAACCATAAGGTAAACAATAAAATGTCGATGTACATGGTTGATTGCACTTTCTGTCTCACTTTAAAACGCTCTGTTCCATTCCATCCTCGTTAGCTAGCTAGCTAAGCTTGTACTCTTCATACTTGTGTCATTAACCATAGAAGAAACACATTTAATTCTTACTGTAGTTGTCATCTGCATCTGTTTTTGTCTTCGGTAGAAGATGAAGCTGCGCGTGCAGTTACAATGCAAGAACCTCCATGAGTACCTGAAAGAGTTGAGCCCTGAGATCTTGGACAGATTGTACAACCATCCGGCCACATGTCTGGCTGTCTACAGGTGCGGGATCAGTCCAGTTAAACAACACTATTATAGTAACTGTAAAATATGACATGCATAAATCCTGCTGTTTGCTATGCTTAGTACACAAATTGATCTTTAATGCACACATTATTATTTATAACATATTTGGAACAGAACACAGGCTGTCTACAAATTTAGCACCATGTTACATATACAAGCACAATGATCGGTATTTTGGGTTGCACCGGACTCACATGCAACGTAAATCAGGGAGTCAGATTATCTGCTTGTTTCACTGCTTGACAGGGAGCTCCCCCCATTGGCCAAGAATTATGTAATGCGAATGCTGTTCCTAGACCAACCCCTTCCTCAGGCAGCGGTGGCTCTGTGGGTGAAAAAAGACAGTGAAAAGTAAGTCTATCCGAATCATACATAGTACGTGTCCGATGCTCTATTGTAAATTCAGTCAAATGTCAGGTTGTTAAATGACTGTCAGTTAACCTTCAGTCTCTGTAGTTCACTCTCTCTCTTTCTTCTTCTCTTTCTTCAGGGACCACGATCAGTGTGTCTCTGTGCTGTCTGGTCTCAGACTATGGCACAGCCAGCAGCTACAGGGAGGCCTGCAGGGAAACGTTCTGAACCCCGTATTCAAAGACAACCTGAGAATAGCATTATTAGGAGGGTAAGTCAACCCTTTCATTTGTAAGGTACTTAGTATCTACAGTACCACATGGGGGCTTAATATGCCAGCAGTAGAACTACCAAAGCTAAAACTTGCGAGTGAACGCGTGTCTTTCGTAAGGCTCATGTATTATGGCTCACTTATGCTTACTCTCTTCTCCTCCTCCTCCTCTTCCTGCTCCTCCACTACCTCCTCTTCCACTACCGCCTCCTCATCTTCCTCCTCCTCCACTACCTCCTCTTCCTCCTCCTCTCAGGGGTAAGTCGTGGGCAGACCAGGGTGACAGTCTGGGTCCTGACAGACATGCCCGTGATGTGGAGAGTCTGGATAAGTATGCCTTGGAGCGCTGGGAGGTTGTTCTCCACTTCATGGTGGGCTGTCCCAGTGCTGCAGTCAGCCAGGATCTGTCCCAGCTCCTCATTCAGGCTGGCCTTATGAGAACGTAGGTACCACGCCACTGAGGGACCACTGTGAACTCAAATGTTATACTCTCACATACACTCTTTATTTCTTGTCATTTGTATTTTTTATCACTATTTTACCTGTATTATTTTTCTATGAATGTGTTTGGGATTTTCACGTATTTTCAACTGTTCTCTGTTTTCGATGTATTTTTTTTTCTCCACAATATTCTTTCTAATTTCTCTGTTCCTCTCTTTTCTGTCCTCTTTCTCTCCTCATTCATCCTACACTTCTTCCTCTCCTCCAGTGAGGCTGGAGATGCTCCCTGTATCACCTCTGCTGGTTTCCAGTTCCTGCTCCTGGACACAGCCTCTCAGCTCTGGTACTTCACCCTACAGTACCTCAACACGGCACAGGTAGGTCCTCAGACACAAACACACACACAGTCTGGCGCAGCTAACCTTGTGGGGACATACAATTCAGTCCCATTCAAAACACTATTTTCCCTAACCTCTAACCCTAACCTTAACCCTAACCCAAAAACCTAACCTTAACCCTAAACCTAACCCTAGCTCCTAACCCTCTCCTAACACTAATTCTAACCTTAACCCTAAACCCCCTAGAAATAGCATTTTACCTTGTGGGGACCAACAAAATGTCTCCAGTTGGTCAAAATGTTCTTGGGTTTACTATTCTTGTGGGGACATCTGGTTCCCACAAGTATAGTTAAACACGTCCACACACACACACACACAGATCCCCAGTATTATATCTCTCTCTTGTCCTCCTCATTTTTCAGACTCGTGGAATGGACCTGGTGGAGATTCTGTCCTTCTTGTTCCAGCTCAGTTTCTCAACACTAGGCAGGGTGAGTCTTGTAACACATTACCTTTACCTGGCAGCTTACCTGCAGAACACTCAACTTTAACCACCGATCGATTTCTACACGGTATGACGTGATGTCGTGTCAGTCGTGTCAAAATATATCATAGTCATTGTGCATTATTAGATCATGGGATATTCTGCTTATAGTCTCTTATCGACTGATGTTGTCACCCCTGTCCTGTGCCCCCAGGACTACTCAGTGGAGGGGATGAGTGAGTCTCTGCTCACCTTCCTACAGCACCTGAGAGAGTTTGGCCTCGTCTTCCAGAGAAAGGTAAGATATGGTGGAGGACAGCTACAATTGTAGAGGACAGTAACATTTGGCATGTGTGTATATATATATGTTATAATAAATACCTCACATGCGACAAGCATTACAAGGAATTACTCTAAGCATATAGCTCCTTATATGTTTATATAACCTATATCCTTATAGGTTAAACTTACAGGACAAAAGCATAAACACAAAGTTGCTTACTAGGCCAGAGTTCTAGAAGCCTAGGAAATGAGAATTGATCGTACAACCTTCCTCCATGGACTGGATACCGGATAAGAGAGAGATCAAAGGCTTTTCATTCCATTCATAACATCTGAAGGAGTAACCTTTCAACCCAAAACCAACCACCATTGACCAGTCAAAACGATACCAAGTTTTACAGTAACCTAAACACTCCCAGGCCCAATCTCCACAGGGTGAACACAGCATCTAAAGGCTTGTGTGGGGGATGACACCAATGTAAATGAGACAGAATTCCCGAGAAAGACGATAAAACCTCTTTGCATAGAGTAATTCAGAGTTCACCCTGTACAGGTACAAGTAACCACAGAGATCATAGATACATGTAGATAGCACCAGAGTTATCCTCAGTGAACAAGTTTCAGATAGATACCAGACATGGATACTATAGCATTATTCTATCACACATGCAATAGTCAGTGCTCTGGATACTGTAGCAGAGAGGTACATTTTGGCCCCTCAGAGCGGGGAAGGGCTGACTAGTCCTTGGGCGTTGTCCTTTGTTCCTGGACCATTTACCATGCAACTCCAGGTGACAGAGGGCACATAAATTAGGGCCGAACCTACACAATTCCCACGGAATACACTGTTATGGGGTCAAAGGTTAGGGAGCTGGGAGGACTGAAATATTCTGCTTTTACAATGTTATGCTGTTTTCAAATTAAACAAAATATATTGCTCTTGTTAAAGCTTTTAGAATGTATTTGTTTTTGTTTTTTGTACATGGTTGCTGTCAAATAAACAAACAAAAAATATGGTGGAAGAGCAAGATATCAAGACAGAACAGAATGGACAGAACAGAATGGACAGATTGAATGGACAGATTGAATGGACAGATTGAATGGACAGAACAGAATGGAAAGATTGAATGGACAGAACAGGATGGAAAGATTGAATGGACAGATTGAATGGACAGATTGAATGGACAGAACAGAATGGAAAGATTGAATGGACAGAACAGGATGGAAAGATTGAATGGACAGATTGAATGGACAGAACAGAATGGACAGATTGAATGGACAGAACAGAATGGACAGATTGAATGGACAGATTGAATGGACAGAACAGAATGGACAGGACAGGATGGACAGATTGAATGGACAGAACAGAATGGACAGAACAGAATGGACAGATTGAATGGACAGAACAGAATGGACAGATTGAATGGACAGAACAGAATGGACAGATTGAATGGACAGAACAGAATGGACAGAACAGAATGGACAGAACAGAATGGACAGATTGAATGGACAGATTGAATGGACAGAACAGAATGGACAGAACAGAATGGACAGAACAGAATGGACAGAACAGAATGGACAGAACAGAATGGACAGAACAAAATGGACAGAACAGAATGGACAGAACAGAATGGACAGACACAAATAATATTTAGTTGTCTTCTCTCACTGTCCTTTTCACCCCTGGTCCTGTACCCCTACCCTCTCTCTCTGGTCTCCTCAGAGGAAGTCTAGAAGGTACTACCCCACCAGGCTGGCCATCACCCTGTCTGCTGGCGTCTCCGCCAACTCTTCCTCCACCGCCATGGGCGCTGCCCCGGGGACTGGGGATTCAGGTTTCATCGTAGTGGAAACCAACTATCGCCTCTATGCTTATACTAGTATGTTTCCAATGGAAGGTCTAATTCTGCAGTGTATTGTCTGACAGTGTGGACCACTGAAACCTAACTTCAGATCTGCCAGCGTAATTCGAGTTTTCATACAAATCTCCCATTGACCAATTCCAGATTTACGCCTCAACTCTTGAGTTATCTGTGCAGCTCTCAAGTTAGGATTCATCCCTGTGTCAATCCCGCTCTCTCATTGTTGGGATTGTAGTATTTAATGTATTACTAATTTCCAGGTGGTACTGAATAGTCTATTAACTTATTTATTTTCTGTCATAAAAAAAAAAAAATGGTTGACACTTTGATAACAGGTATTTACAAATAGATAGCAGCATAATGTTGACTTCTTCATGTCATTACTGATCTCCTGTCTGATTGTCCTCCCCAGACTCTGAGCTGCAGATAGCTTTGGTGGCTCTGTTTAGCGAGTGCCTCTATCGCTTCCCTAACGTGGTGGTAGCCCATGTTACCAGGGAGTCAGTGCAGCAAGCCATCGCTAACGGCATCACTGCACAGCAGGTAGACACACACACACACACACTCCTCCTCACAGCAGGTAGACACACACACACACACTCCTCCTCACAACAGGTAGACACACACACACACACTCCTCCTCACAACAGGTAGACACACACACACACACTCCTCCTCACAACAGGTAGCTGGTTACTTTACACTACTGAACAACATAATGGCAGCTTGGCGCTTGTCAGGTTTTGTATTAATGATTTTCTCTCTTCAGCATATTGGTGTTCTAGTATTCACTGTTATACATGGTTGTTCTGTATGCATTTACATTTACGTCATTTAGCAGACGCTCTTATCCAGAGCGACTTACAAATTGGTGCATTCACCCTATAGCCAGTGGGATAACCACTTTACAATTATTATTATTATTTTTTTTTTTTTTTTTTTGGGGGGGGGGGGTAGAAGGATTACTTTATCCTATCCCAGGTATTCCTTAAAGAGGTGAGGTTTCAAATGTCTCCGGAAGGTGGTGAGTGACTCCGCTGTCCTGGCGTCGTGAGGGAGCTTGTTCCACCATTGGGGTGCCAGAGCAGCGAACAGTTTTGACTGGGCTGAGCGGGAACTATGCTTCCGCAGAGGAAGGGGAGCCAGCAGGCCAGAGGTGGATGAACGCAATGTCCTCGTTTGGGTGTAGGGACTGATCAGAGCCTGAAGGTACGGAGGTGCCGTTCCCCTCACAGCTCCATAGGCAAGCACCATGGTCTTGTAACAGATGCGAGCTTCAACTGGAAGCCAGGGGAGTGTGCGGAGGAGCGGGGTGACGTGAGAGAACTTGGGAAGGTTGAACACCAGACGGGCTGCGGCATTCTGGATGAGTTGTAGGGGTTTAATGGCACAGGCAGGGAGCCCAGCCAACAGCGAGTTGCAGTAATCCAGACGGGAGATGACAAGTGCCTGGATTAGGACCTGTGCCGCTTCCTGTGTAAGGCAGGGTCGTACTCTCCGAATGTTGTAGAGCATGAACCTACAGGATCGGGTCACCGCCTTGATGTTAGCGGAGAACGACAGGGTGTTGTCCAGGGTCACGCCAAGGCTCTTCGCACTCTGGGAGGAGGACACAACGGAGTTGTCAACCGTGATGGCGAGATCATGGAACGGGCAGTCCTTCCCCGGGAGGAAGAGCAGCTCCGTCTTGCCAAGGTTCAGCTTGAGGTGGTGATCCGTCATCCATACTGATATGTCTGCCAGACATGCAGAGATGCGATTCGCCACCTGGTTATCAGAAGGGGGAAAGGAGAAGATTAGTTGTGTATCGTCAGCGTAGCAATGATAGGAGAGGCCATGTGAGGATATGACAGAGCCAAGTGACTTGGTGTATAGCGAGAATAGGAGAGGGCCTAGAACTGAGCCCTGGGGGACACCAGTGGTGAGAGCACGTGGTGCGGAGACAGCTTCTCGCCACGCCACTTGGTAGGAGCGACCGGTCAGGTAGGACGCAATCCAAGAGTGAGCCGCGCCGGAGATGCCCAGCTCGGAGAGGGTGGAGAGGAGGATCTGATGGTTCACAGTATCAAAGGCAGCAGACAGGTCTAGAAGGACAAGAGCAGAGGAGAGAGAGTTAGCTTTAGCAGTGTGGAGAGCCTCCGTGACACAGAGAAGAGCAGTCTCAGTTGAATGACCAGTCCTGAAACCTGACTGGTTTGGATCAAGAAGGTCATTCTGAGAGAGATAGCAAGAGAGTTGGCTAAAGACGGCACGCTCAATAGTTTTGGAAAGAAAAGAAAGAAGGGATACTGGTCTGTAGTTGTTGACATCAGAGGGATCGAGTGTTGGTTTTTTGAGAAGGGGTGCAACTCTCGCTCTCTTGAAGACGGAAGGGACATAGCCAGCGGTCAAGGATGAGTTGATCAGCGAGGTGAGGTAAGGGAGAAGGTCACCGGAGATGGTCTGGAGAAGAGAGGAGGGGATAGGGTCAAGCGGGCAGGTTGTTGGGCGGCCGGCCGTCACAAGTCGCAAGATTTTATCTGGAGAGAGAGGGGGAGAAAGAAGTCAAAGCATAGGGTAGGGCAGTGTGAGCAGGACCAGCAGTGTCAATTGACTTAACAAACGAGGATCAGATGTCGTCAACCTTCTTTTCAAAATGGTTGACGAAGTCATCCACAGAGAGGGGGGAGGGGGAGGAGGATTCAGCAGGGAGGAGAAGGTGGCAAAGAGCTTCCTAGGGTTAGAGGCAGATGCTTGGAATTTAGAGTGGTAGAAAGTGGCCTTAGCAGCAGAAACAGATGAAGAAATGTAGAGAGGAGGGAGTGAAAAGATGCCAGGTCCGCAGGGAGTCTAGTTTTCTTCCATTTCCGCTCAGCTGCGAAAGTATGCGAAAGTATTTATGTTTTTGTCTCTATTCAGTCTGTGTGTTTTAGTTGATATACGGCACATGAAATGGTGGTATGGTGCTTCTGATCTTCTGTGGTAAAGTGTTTATGATCATGTTTTTGTGCTTTTCAGATTCTCCACTTTCTAAGGACCAGAGCACATCCTGTCATGCTGAAACAGGTACCTCCAATCTGTCAATCTGCTCCCTCGTTTGTCTCTCTCTTCTCTCTCTCTCCCCCCTCTCTCGCTCTCTCTGTCTCTCTCTCTCTCTCTCTGCTGTGTTGATTACAGTAATAGCCTTGCCCTACTCCCACACTGGAGGCTCATCACTCATATTTCTTCATTACATTACCATGCTAGACTAAGGTTTTGTTCCAAATAGCACCCTACTACTTTTGACCAGAGACCATGGGCTCTATTCCCTATAGACCCTATTCCCTATGGGCCCTATTCCTTATGGACCCTGGTCTAAAGTAGTACACTACGTAGTGAATAGGGTACCATTTGGGATAAAGCCTAACTCCTACCTACTCTCTCTCTGTCTCACAGAACCCAGTGCTGCCCCCCACCATCACAGACCAGATCAGACTATGGGAGCTGGAGAGAGATCGACTACAGTTCTCTGAGGGTGAGGCCCTCTGTGTGTGCACGTGCACGTTTAATACAAGCTTTCATGAGCAGGTTTCTCTTTTTTCATTGTGACGAATTATGTCCGTCCCACCTAATGGTTGGTGAGATCACGCTCTCTCACCCAGGGGCAACCAGTGGCTCTTATCTCTGGTAATAACCATGTGAGACATGCCGTTAATAGGAATTGCGTTGCTTGGAAAAACAGGCCGTAAGACTTCAGTGCTTTGAAATGAAACCAGTATGTATCAAGTGCTTCAGAGTAGGAGTGCTGATCTGGGACCAGGTCCCCCCCTGTCCATATGGAGTGCTGATCTGGGACCATTCCCCCTCTATCCATCTTAATACTATTCATTTTGATCTAAAAGGCTAAACTGATCCTAGATCAACAATCACAGGGTTTTTTCTGCGTAGAAACTTGTTTTTTTATTTTCAGGCGGCCTCAGTCCAAACAGTAAAATAAATAGAAAAAAAACAACAATAATATTTATTTTGTGTTTTAAAAAAAAAAAACGTTTTTTGAAAATCATTTCTGGGATGGTAAAACATTTTCAGTGTAAACTTAATGACAAAAATCAGATATAGTATGTAGAAAAGATAATTGACTTATTCCACGTTTTGTGTGTTACAGCCTGAATTCAAAATGGATTCAATTGATATTTTTTTCACACCCATCTACACACAATACCCCATAATGACAAAGTAAAAACGTTTTTAGCATTTTTCGCAAATATATTTTCTGTAGGCACTGTATATATTTTAAAATAAGATAATCTTTGAGAACTAACAATGAGGAGAAAGAAAAGAGAAACCCTCACACTGCTCTTGCTAGTCAAAAGGAGGACCTCTAAAATGCTCAGTCGGCGACCGCGTCATTGGCCACGCCCACCACTTAAGCCCCATTTTGATTCCGAAAAAAATCCTGACCTACTCTGAGGTACTTTATAAATACGGCCCCAGTCCTGTATTTTCTCCTGCGTTGTCCAAGGGACATCTAGCCACTCCCTGAGGACTTACAAAGCTGATTGATTTCTTTGGGTTTCATTTTCTTCCCCCAGTAGGATGACTGACAAGGTGGCCTGTCTCTGTAGGATAGCAATCTGTCAAGACAGGCTGTGTGTTGTGAGTTGTGTGTGTGTGTGGTGAGTTGTAACCCCTGCTCTCAGATGTGCTGTAAACTGGAATAGAGTGATCAAGTATTGATGTGGGCTGCACCTTTAACCTTGTCTGTAAGCTATCTGTGTCTTTCATTCTCTCTCTCTCTCTCCTCTCTACCTCCCTTCCTGTCTACCTCGCTTCCTGTCTCTCTCTACCTCTCTATCAATCTGTCCATCTCTACCTCCCTTCCTGTCTCTCTCTACCTCTCTATCAATCTGTCCATCTCTACCTCCCTTCCTGTCTACCTCCCTTCCTGTCTACCTCGCTTCCTGTCTCTCTCTACCTCTCTATCAATCTGTCCATCTCTACCTCCCTTCCTGTCTACCTCCCTTCCTGTCTACCTCGCTTCCTGTCTCTCTCTACCTCTCTATCAATCTGTCCATCCCAGGAGTGCTGTATAACCAGTTCCTCTCCCAGGCTGACTTCGAAGTGTTGCGGGACAGAGCTCAGGTCAGATCTTGTTTTATTTTCTCTCTATCTATCTCTCTAGCTGTCAATGAACTCACCAATGAACATTTATTGTAATGAAGCATGAGGTCAGAGGCGTAATTCCAACCTAGGACGTTGGGGGGGGGGGGGTCCGGAGACAGGGACAATACCGCTGCTTTCTTGGGGGATTTGTGCTCATCAATGCCAGGGCAGGTAGCCTAGCGGTTAAGAGCGTTGGGCCAGTAACCGAGCTGGTTTGAATCCCGAGCCGACAAGGTGGGAAAATCTGCTGTTCTGCCCTTGATCAAGGCACTTAACCCCCAACAGCAACTGCTCCCCGGGCGCCGATGACGTGGATGTTGATTAAGGCAGCCCCCCCCCCACCTCTCTGATTCAGAGGTGTTGGGTTAAATGCACAAGACACATTTCTGTTGAATGCATTCAGTTGTGCAGGGCGGCAGGTAGCCTAGCGGCTAAGAGCGTTGGGCCAGTAACCGAAAGGTCGCTGGTTTGAATCCCCGAGCCGACTAGGTGAAAAATCTGTCGACGTGCCCTTGAGAAAGGCACTTAACCCTAATTGCTCCTGTCAGTCGCTCTGCATAAGAGCGTCTGCTAAATGACTAAAATGTGCAACTGACTAGGTATCCCCCTTTCCGATGACATGATCTGATATTAACTGTGCACACTTAAGTTAGCCTTGCTACAATCTTCTACCCGTCCTCTGACGTTTTTTAACTATGAAAGGGTTGTAGTTCAACAATGGTAGAATTCCATTACCATTATCAGCCTGACATCTGCAGGCCCTGTCACATGGAGCAACTGCTTGTCTGACCTCTTCATTTAATCTATTCTCTCTCAGTACATTCTAGGTGCTTTATATTGCTCCAGCACAGACTGGCTGCTGCCTCAGGGTGCGTCCCAAATAGCACCCTATCTCCTACATAGTGAATATGGTGCTATTTGGGATGCAGTCTCTGTCTTATCACTTAAACTCTCTCTCTCTCTCTCGCTCTCTGTCTGTCTGTCTGTCTGTCTGTCTGTCTGTCTGTCTGTCTGTCTCTGTCTCTGTCTCTGTCTCTGTCTCTCTC
>NW_028166608.1:0-15580 GCF_964263955.1 Coregonus lavaretus
GAAATTTAGCATTTGAATTTTAACCCATTAAACCCCAACATTTATTTTATTGCTTTGAAGATTATTTATATTATTCATTTCATGTGATTAATCTAATACCATGAAATGTCTGTCCCTCATTTTAAGGTCAAACCTTTTACATGAACTGAACTCTCGTTTTAATATGGTGAAACTATTCCTTATTCTCTCTCTCACTCTCACTCTCTCACTCACTCACTCTCACACACACACATATATATATATATATATATATCTAACCATGTTTTACTGTGTTCCAGGACTGTCTGAAGCTGTCTAATCTAACCATGTTTTACTGTGTTCCAGGACTGTCTGAAGCTGTCTAATCTAACCATGTTTTACTGTGTTCCAGGACTGTCTGAAGCTGTCTAATCTAACCATGTTTTACTGTGTTCCAGGACTGTCTGAAGCTGTCTAATCTAACCATGTCTTACTGTGTTCCAGGACTGTCTGAAGCTGTCTAATCTAACCATGTTTTACTGTGTTCCAGGACTGTCTGAAGCTGTCTAATCTAACCATGTCTTACTGTGTTCCAGGACTGTCTGAAGCTGTCTAATCTAACCATGTTTTACTGTGTTCCAGGACTGTCTGAAGCTGTCTAATCTAACCATGTTTTACTGTGTTCCAGGACTGTCTGAAGCTGTCTAATCTAACCATGTTTTACTGTGTTCCAGGACTGTCTGAAGCTGTCTAATCTAACCATGTTTTACTGTGTTCCAGGACTGTCTGAAGCTGTCTAATCTAACCATGTTTTACTGTGTTCCAGGACTGTCTGAAGCTGTTTTCTAAAGAGGAGAAGCTGACCGACAACAACAAGGTGTTCTGTCGACACTGTAAAGCTCTCAGAGACTCCATCAAGAAACTGGAGATCTGGAAGGTCCCGCCCATCATACTGGTGCACCTAAAACGGTACCTACTTAGAACACCATGTCCATTTGAAATGGCACCTACAGTTGAAGTCGCAAGTTTACATACACTTAGGTCGGAGTCATTAAAACTCGTTTTTCAACCACTCCACAAATTTCTTGTTAACAAACTATAGTTTTGGCAAGTCGGTTAGGACATCTACTTTGTGCATGACACAAGTAATTTTTCCAACAATTGTTTACAGACAGATTATTTCACCTATAATTCACTGTATCACAATTCCAGTGGGTCAGAAGTTTACATACACTAAGTTGACTGTGCTTTTAAACGGCTTGGAAAATTCCAGAAAATGATGTCATGGCTTTAGAAGCTTCTGATAGGCTAATTGACATCATTTGAGTCCTGTGGATGTATTTCAAGGCCTACCTTCAAACTCAGTGCCTCTTTGCTTGACATCATGGGAAAATCAAAAGAAATCAGCCAAGACCTCAGAAAAAAATGGTCTGGTTCAGTCTGGTTCATCCTTGGGAGCAATTTCCAAACGCCTGAAGGTACCACGTTCATCTGTACAAACAATAGTATGCAAGTATAAACACCATGGGACCACGCAGCCGTCATACCGCTCAGGAAGGAGACGCGTTCTGTCTCCTAGAGATGAACGTACTTTGGTGCGAAAAGTGCAAATCAATCCCAGAACAACAGAAAAGGACCTTGTGAAGATGCTGGAGGAAACAGGAACAAAAGTATCTATATCCACAGTAAAACGAGTCCTATATTGACATAACCTGAAAGGCCGCTCAGCAAGGAAGAAGCCACTGCTCCAAAACCGCCATAAAAAAGCCAGACTACGGTTTGCAACTGCACATGGGGACAAAGATCGTACTTTTTGGAGAAAAGTCTGATGAAACAAAAATAGAACTGTTTGGCCATAATGACCATCGTTATGTTTGGAGGAAAAAAGGGGTTACTTGCAAGCCGAAGAACACCATCCCAACCGTGAAGCACGGGGGTGGCAGCATCATGCTGTGGGGGTGCTTTGCTCCAGGAGGGACTGGTGCACTTCACAAAATAGATGGCATCATGAGGAAGGAAAATTATGTGGATATATTGAAGCAACATCTCAAGACATCAGTCAGGAAGTTAAAGCTTGGTCGCAAATGGGTCATCCAAATGGACAATGACCCCAAGCATACTTCCAAAGTTGTGGCAAAATGGCTTAAGGACAACAAAGTCAAGGTATTGGAGTGGCCATCACAAAGCCCTGACCTCAATCCTATAGAAAATGTGTGGGCAGAACTGAAAAAGCGTGTGTGAGCAAGGAGGCCTACAAACCTGACTCAGTTACACCAGCTCTGTCAGGAGGAATGGGCCAAAATTCACCCAACTTAGTGTGGGAAGCTTGTGGAAGGCTACCCGAAATGTTTGACCCAAGTTAAACAATTTCAATCAATCAATCAATCAATTTTATTTTATATAGCCCTTCTTACATCAGCTAATATCTCGAAGTGCTGTACAGAAACCCAGCCTAAAACCCCAAACAGCTAGTAATGCAGGTGTAGAAGCACGGTGGCTAGGAAAAACTCCCTAGAAAGGCAAAACCTAGGAAGAAACCTAGAGAGGAACCAGGCTATGAGGGGTGGCCAGTCCTCTTCTGGCTGTGCCGGGTGGAGATTATAACAGAACCATGCCAAGATGTTCAAAAATGTTCATAAGTGACAAGCATGGTCAAATAATAATCAGGAATAAATCTCAGTTGGCTTTTCATAGCCGATCATTAGAGTTTAAAACAGCAGGTCTGGGACAGGTAGGGGTTCCATAACCGCAGGCAGAACAGTTTAAACTGGAATAGCAGCAAGGCCAGGCGGACTGGGGATAGCAAGGAGTCACCACGGCCGGTAGTCCCGACGTATGGTCCTAGGGCTCAGGTCTCTCAGTTGGCTTTTCATAGCCGATCATTTAGAGTTGAAAACAGCAGGTCTGGGACAGGTAGGGGTTTCGTAGCCGCAGGCAGAACAGTTGAAACTGGAATAGCAGCAAGGCCAGGCGGACTGGGGGCAGCAGGGTGTCATCATGCCCGGTAGTCCTGACGTATGGTCCTAGGGCTCAGGTTCTCAGAGAGAAAGAGAGAACGAGAGAATTAGAGAGAGCATACTTAAATTCACACAGGACACTGGATAAGACAGGAGAAGTACTCCAGGTATAACCAACTAACCCCAGCCCCCCGACACATAAACTACTGCAGCATAAATACTGGAGGCTGAGACAGGAGCGGTCCGGAGACACTGTGGCCCCATCCGAAGAAACCCCCGGACAGGGCCAAACAGGAAGGATATAACCCCACCCACTCCGCCAAAGCACAGCCCCCGCACCACTAGAGGGATATCCCCAACCACCAACTTACAATCCTGAGACAAGGCCGAGTATAGCCCACAGAGGTCTCCACCACAGCACAAACCAAGGGGGGGGGGGGGCGCCAACCCAGACAGGAAGATCACGTCAGTAACTCAACCCACTCAAGTGACGCACCCCTCCCAGGGACGGCATGAAAGAGCACCAGCAGGCCAGTGACTCAGCCCCTGCAACAGGGTTAGAGGCAGAGAACCCCAGTGGAGAGGGGAACCGGCCTGGCAGAGACAGCAAGGGCTGTTCGTTGCTCCAGCCTTTCCGTTCACCTTCACACTCCTGGGCCAGACTACACTCAATCATATGACCTACTGAAGAGATAAGTCTTCAGTAAAGACTTAAAGGTTGAGACCGAGTCTGCGTCTCTCACATGGGTAGGCAGACTGTTCCATAAAAATGGAGATCTATAGGAGAAAGCCCTGCCTCCCGCTGTTTGCTTAGAAATTCTAGGGACAATTAGGAGGCCTGCGTCTTGTGACCGTAGCGTACGTATTGGTATGTACGGCAGGACCAACTCGGAAAGATAGGTAGGAGCAAGCCCATGTAACGCTTTATAGGTTAACAGTAAAACCTTGAAATCAGCCCTTGCCTTAACAGGAAGCCAGTGTAGGGAAGCTAGCACTGGAGTAATATGATCAAATTTCTTGGTTCTAGTCAGGATTCTAGCAGCCGTATTTAGCACTAACTGAAGTTTATTTAGTGCTTTATCCGGGTAGCCGGAAAATAGAGCATTGCAGTAGTCTAATCTAGAAGTAACAAATGCATGGATTAATTTTTCTGCATCATTTTTGGACAGAAAATTTCTGATTTTTGCAATGTTACGTAGATGGAAAAAAGCTGTCCTTGAAACAGTCTTGATATGTTCGTCAAAAGAGAGATCAGGGTCAAGAGTAACGCCTAGGTCCTTCACAGTTTTATTTGAGACGACTTTACAACCATCAAGATGAATTGTCAGATTTAACAGAAGATCTCTTTGTTTCTTGGGACCTAGAACAAGCATCTCTGTTTTGTCCGAGTTTAAAAGTAAAAAGTTTTCAGCCATCCACTTCCTTATGTCTGAAACACAGGCTTCTAGCGAGGGCAATTTTGGGGCTTCACCATGCTTCATTGAAATGTACAGCTGTGTGTCATCCGCATAGCAGTGAAAGTTAACATTATGTTTTCGAATAACATCCCCAAGAGGTAAAATATATAGTGAAAACAATAGTGGTCCTAAAACGGAACCTTGAGGAACACCGAAATGTACAGTTGATTTGTCGGAGGACAGACCATTCACAGAGACAAACTGATATCTTTCCGACAGGTAGGATCTAAACCAGGCCAGAACTTGTCCGTGTAGACCAATTTGGGTTTCCAGTCTCTCCAAAAGAATGTGGTGATCGATGGTGTCAAAGGCAGCACTAAGGTCTAGTAGCACGAGGACAGATGCAGAGCCTCGGTCTGACGCCATTAAAAGGTCATTTACCACCTTCACAAGTGCAGTCTCAGTGCTATGATGGGGTCTAAAACCAGACTGAAGCATTTCGTATACATTGTTTGTCTTCAGAAAAGCAGTGAGTTGCTGCGCAACAGCTTTTTCTAAAATTTTTGAGAGGAATGGAAGATTCGATATTGGCCGATAGTTTTTTATATTTTCCGGGTCAAGGTTTGGCTTTTTCAAGAGAGGCTTTATCACTGCCACTTTTAGTGAGTTTGGTACACATCCGGTGGATAGAGAGCTGTTTATTATGTTCAACATAGGAGGGCCAAGCACAGGAAGCAGCTCCTTCAGCAGTTTAGTAGGAATAGGATCCAGTATGCAGCTTGAAGGTTTAGAGGCCATGATTATTTTCATCATTGTGTCAAGAGATATAGTACTAAAACACTTAAGTGTCTCTCCCGATCCCAGGCCCTCGCAGAGCTGTGCAGATCCAGGACAGCTAAGCCCTGGAGGAATACGCAGATTCAAAGAGGAGTCCGTAATTTGCTTTCTAATGGTCATGATCTTTTCCTCAAAGAAGTTCATGAATTTATCACTGCTGAAGTGAAAACCATCCTCTCTTAGGGAATGCTGCTTTTTAGTTAGCTTTGCAACAGTATCAAAAAGAAATTTTGGATTGTTCTTATTTTCCTCGATTAATTTGGAAAAGTAGGATGATCGAGCAGCAGTGAGGGCTCTTCGGTACTGCACGGTACTGTCTTTCCAAGCTAGTCGGAAGACTTCCAGTTTGGTGTGGCGCCATTTCCGTTCCAATTTCCTGGAAGCTTGCTTCAAAGCTCGGGTATTTTCTGTATACCAGGGAGCTAGTTTCTTATGACAAATGTTTTTCGTTTTTAGGGGTGCAACTGCATCTAGGGTATTGTGCAAGGTTAAATTTAGTTCCTCAGTTAAGTGGTTAACTGATTTTTGTCCTCTGACGTCCTTGGGTAGGCAGAAGGGGTCTGGAAGGGCATCAATGAATTTTTGTGTTGTCTGAGAATTTATAGCACGACTTTTGATGCTCCTTGGTTGGGGTCTGAGCAGATTATTTGTTGCGATTGCAAACGTAATAAAATGGTGGTCCGATAGTCCAGGATTTTGTGGAAAAACATTAAGATCTACAACATTTATTCCATGGGACAAAACTAGGTCCAGAGTATGACTGTGGCAGTGAGTAGGTCCAGAGACATGTTGGACAAAACCCACTGAGTCGATAATGGCTCCGAAGGACTTTTGGAGTGGGTCTGTGGACTTCTCCATGTGAATATTAAAATCACCAAAAATTAGAATATGATCTGCTATGACTACAAGGTCTGATAGGAATTCAGGAAACTCAGAGAGGAACGCTGTATATGGCCCAGGAGGCCTGTAAACAGTAGCTATAAAAAGTGATTGAGTAGGCTGCATAGATTTCATGACTAGAAGCTCGAAAGATGAAAACGTCATTTTTTTTTTTGTAAATTGAAATTTGCTATCGTAAATGTTAGCAACACCTCCGCCTTTGCGGGATGCACGGGGAATATGGTCACTAGTGTAACCAGGAGGTGAGGCCTCATTTAACACAGCAAATTCATCAGGCTTAAGCCATGTTTCAGTCAGGCCAATCACATCAAGATTATGATCAGTGATTAGTTCATTGACTATGACTGCCTTTGAAGTGAGGGATCTAACATTAAGTAACCCTATTTTGAGATGTGAGGTATCACGATCTCTTTCAATAATGGCAGGAATGGAGGAGGTCTTTATCCTAATAAGATTGCTAGGGTGGACACCACCATGTTTAGTTTTGCCCAACCTAGGTCGAGGCACAGACACAGTCTCAATGGGTATGGCTGAGCTGACTACACTGACTATGCTATTGGCAGACTCCACTAAGCTGGCAGGTTGGCTAACAGCCTGCTGCCTGGCCTGCACCCTATTTCACTGTGGGGCTAAAGGAGTTAGAGCCCTATCTATGTTGGTAGATAAGAGGAGAGCACCCCTCCAGCTAGGATGGAGTCCGTCACTCCTCAGCAGGTCAGGCTTGATCCTGTTTGTGGGTGAGTCCCAGAAAGAGGGCCAATTATCCACAAATGTTATCTTTTGGGAGGGGCAGAAAACAGTTTTCAACCAGCGATTAAGTGCTGAGACTCTGCTGTAGAGCTCGTCACTTCCCCTAACTGGGAGGGGGCCAGAGACAATTACTCGATGCCGACACATCTTTCTAGCTGATTTACACGCTGAAGCTATGTTGCACTTGGTGACCTCTGACTGTTTCATCCTAACATCGTTGGTGCCGACGTGGATAACAATATCTCTATACTCTCTACACTCGCCAGTTTTAGCTTTAGCCAGCACCATCTTTAGATTAGCCTTAACGTCGGTAGCCCTGCCCCCTGGTAAACAGTGTATGATCGCTGGGTGATTCGTTTTAAGTCTAATACTGCGGGTAATGGAGTCGCCAATGACTAGGGTTTTCAATTTGTCAGAGCTAATGGTGGGAGCCTTCGGCGTCTCAGACCCCGTAACGGGAGGAGTAGAGACTAGAGAAGACTCAGACTCAGACTCCGACTCGCTACATAATGGGGAAAACCGGTTGAAGGTTTCTGTCGGCTGAATGAGCGACACCGGTTGAGCATTCCAACAGTATTTCCCTCCAGAAGCCATGAGAAAGTTGTCCGGCTGCAGGGACTGTGCGGGGGGAGTTATACTAACGTTACTGTCTGTACTTACTGGTGGCACAGACGCTGTTTCTTCCTTTCCTACACTGATAATACTCTTGCCTAACGATTGCGTCTGAAGCTGGGCTTGTAGCACAGCTATTCTCGCCGTAAGGCGAGAATTCTCCTGTATATTATGAGTACAGCGACTGCAATTAAAAGACATCATGTTAATGTTACTACTTAGCTTCGGCTGTTGAAGATGTTGATGAGCCATGTCCAGATAAAGCGTCCGGAGTGAAAAAGTTGAATAAGGGAAAAAAAGTTGCGATGGAAAAACGGAAAATAACGTAAAGTTGGCAGCTAAAACGCACAGGAAAATGACTCTTCTGTCTCGGGATAAACGTCCGGGGTGAAAAAGTTTAACGAAAAAAGATGAGTGAGGACAAAACTAAAAAGTTGGTAAATTTGTTGAACACAGAGATTGATTAAACGTTTATTAAAAGTAAAACGTGAATAGTTTGGCAGGTAGCCAAGTAGCAACAAAATTTAAAGGCAATGCTACCAAATAAAAAAAAATAATAATAATTGAGTGTTTGTAAACTTCTGACCCACCGGGAATGTGATGAAATAAATAAAAGCTGAAATAAAGCATTCTCTCTACTATTATTATTATTATGACATTTCACATTCTTAAAATAAAGTGGTGATCCTAACTGAGTTTAAATGTATTTGGCTAAGGTGTATGTAAACTTCAGATTCAACTGTATAAGGCCACAACACACACACACACACACACACACACAACGATAACAGTGTGTATTAACCCCAGTGCTGCGGTCTCTTGTAGGTTCTCGTTCGAGGGCCGTTGGAAGCAGAAGCTGCAGACGACAGTGGACTTCCCTCTGGAGAATCTAGACGTCAGTCAGTACGTCATCGGACCCAGAGCCAGCCTCAAGAGATACAACCTGTTTGGGGTGTCTGTAAGTACCGAAGCATCTTACACCTGCCTGGAAACACTGCAGTCAAATACTTCCCTGTGTGGCTTCTGGTCCTGTGTGGCTCAGTTGGTAGAGCATGGGTCTTGCAACGCCAGGGTCGTGGGTTCCATTCCCGCTGTGGCCACCCATACGCTACTGTCACTTTGGATAAAAGCCTATGGTAAATTACATATATATATATATATATATATATATATATATATATACATACAGTGGGGAAAAAAAGTATTTAGTCAGCCACCAATTGTGCAAGTTCTCCCACTTAAAAAGATGAGAGAGGCCTGTAATTTTCATCATAGGTACACGTCAACTATGACAGACAAAATGAGAAAAGAAATTCCAGAAAATCACATTGTAGGATTTTTAATGAATTTATTTGCAAATTATGGTGGAAAATAAGTATTTGGTCAATAACAAAAGTTTCTCAATACTTTGTTATATACCCTTTGTTGGCAATGACACAGGTCAAACGTTTTCTGTAAGTCTTCACAAGGTTTTCACACACTGTTGCTGGTATTTTGGCCCATTCCTCCATGCAGATCTCCTCTAGAGCAGTGATGTTTTGGGGCTGTCGCTGGGCAACACGGATTTTCAACTCCCTCCAAAGATTTTCTATGGGGTTGAGATCTGGAGACTGGCTAGGCCACTCCAGGACCTTGAAATGCTTCTTACGAAGCCACTCCTTCGTTGCCCGGGCGGTGTGTTTGGGATCATTGTCATGCTGAAAGACCCAGCCATGTTTCATCTTCAATGCCCTTGCTGATGGAAGGAGGTTTTCACTCAAAATCTCACGATACATGGCCCCATTCATTCTTTCCTTTACACGGATCAGTCGTCCTGGTCCCTTTGCAGAAAAACAGCCCCAAAGCATGATGTTTCCACCCCCATGCTTCACAGTAGGTATGGTGTTCTTTGGATGCAACTCAGCATTCTTTGTACTCCAAACACGACGAGTTGAGTTTTTACCAAAAAGTTATATTTTGGTTTCATCTGACCATATGATATTCTCCCAATCCTCTTCTGGATCATCCAAATGCACTCTAGCAAACTTCAGATGGGCCTGGACATGTACTGGCTTAAGCAGGGGGACACAGCAGGATTTGAGTCCCTGGCGGCGTAGTGTGTTACTGATGGTAGGCTTTGTTACTTTGGTCCCAGCTCTCTGCAGGTCATTCACTAGGTCCCCCCGTGTGGTTCTGGGATTTTTGCTCACCGTTCTTGTGATCATTTTGACCCCACGGGGTGAGATCTTGCGTGGAGCCCCAGATCGAGGGAGATTATCAGTGGTGTTGTATGTCTTCCATTTCCTAATAATTGCTCCCACAGTTGATTTCTTCAAACCAAGCTGCTTACCTATTGCAGATTCAGTCTTCCCAGCCTGGTGCAGGTCTACAATTTTGTTTCTGGTGTCCTTTGACAGCTCTTTGGTCTTGGCCATAGTGGAGTTTGGAGTGTGACTGTTTGAGGTTGTGGACAGGTGTATTTTATACTGATAACAAGTTCAAACAGGTGCCATTAATACAGGAAACGAGGGGAGGACAGAGGAGCCTCTTAAAGAAGAAGTTACAGGTCTGTGAGAGCCAGAAATCTTGCTTGTTTGTAGGTGACCAAATACTTATTTTCCACCATAATTTGCAAATAAATTCATTAAAAATCCTACAATGTGATTTTCTGGATTTTTTTTTCTCAATTTGTCTGTCATAGTTGACGTGTACCTATGATGAAAATTACAGGCATCTCTCATCTTTTTAAGTGGGAGAACTTGCACAATTGGTGGCTGACTAAATACTTTTTTTCCCCACTGTATATATATATATATATATATATATATATATATATATATATATATATATATATATATATATATATATATATATATATATATATACAAAAGTATGTGGACACCCCTTCAAATTAGTGGATTCGGCTATTTCAGCCACACCCGTTGCTGACAGGTGTATAAAATCGAGCACACGGCCATGCAATCTCCATAGACAAACATTGGCAGTAGCATGGCCTTACTGAAGAGCTCAGTGACTTTCAACGTGGCACCGTCATAGGATGCCACCTTTCCAACAAGTCAGTTTTTGTCAAATGTTTTGCCCTGCTAGAGCTGCCCCGGTCAACTGTAAGTGCTGTTATTGTGAAGTGGAAACGTCTAGGAGCAACAACGGCTCAGCCGCGAAGTGGTAGGCCACACAAGCTCACAGAACGGCACCGCCGAGTGCTGAAGCGCGTAGCGGGTAAAACTTGTCCGTCCTCACTTACAACACACACTAGCGAGTTCCGACCTTCCTCTGGAAGCAAGGTCAGCACAATAACTGTTTGTTGGGAGCTTCATGAAATGGGTTTCCATGGCCGAGCAGCCGCACACAAGTTTAAGATCACCATGCGCAATGCCGAGCATCGGTTGGAGTGGTGTAAAGCTCGCCGCCATTGGACTCTGGAGCAGTGGAAACGCGTTCTCTGGAGTGATGAATCACGCTTCACCATCTGGCAGTCCGTCGGACGAATCTGGGTTTGGCAGATGCCAGGAGAACGCTACCTGCCCGAATGCATAGTGCCAACTGTAAAGTTTGGTGGAGGAGGAATAATGGTCTGGGGCTGTTTTTCATGGTTCGGGCTAGGCCCCTTAGTTCCAGTGAAGAGAAATCTTAACTCTACAGCATGCAATGACATTCTAGACAATTATGTGCTTCCAACTTTGTGGCAACAGTTTGGGGAAGGTCCTTTCCTGTTTCAGCATGACAGTGCCCCCGTGCACAAAGCGAGGTCCATATAGAAATGGTTTGTCGAGATCGGTGTGGAAGAACTTGACTGGCCTGCCCAGAGCCCTGACCACAACCTTTGGGATGAATTTGAACGCCAACTGCAAGCCAGGCCTGATCGCCCAACATCAGTGCCCGACCTCACTAATGCTCTTGTGGCTGAATGGAAGCAAGTCCCCGCAGCAATGTTCCAACATCTAGTGGAAAGCCTTCCCAGATAAGAGGAGGCTGTTATAGCATCAAAGGGGGACCAATTCTATGTTAATGCACATGATTTTGGAATGAGATGTTCGACAAGCAGGTGTCCACATACCTTTGGTAATGTAGTGTATATTAATGATAATCAGTGCTTGACTTATTACAATTTAGCCAATGGAAAAAGTCCAGAAACTCCCAAGCTTTAAAAGTGTTTGACATGTACTTCACCAGGTCTGAAGGAGTTATCAGATTTGTTTATCTTGTGTGATTGTTAGATATATATAAAACAGGTCGTTAACCCTCTGTGTCCCTCCCTCCCTGTAACAGAACCATTATGGGGGTCTGGATGGTGGTCACTACACAGCCTACTGTAAGAACGCCGTGAAACAGGCCGTTAACCCTCTGTGTCTCTCCCTGTCTGTAACAGAACCATTATGGGGGTCTGGATGGTGGTCACTACACAGCCTACTGTAAGAGCGCCGTGAAACAGGCCGTTAACCCTCTGTGTCTCTTCCTGTCTGTAACAGAACCATTATGGGGGTCTGGATGGTGGTCACTACACAGCCTACTGTAAGAACGCCGTGAAACAGGCCGTTAACCCTCTGTGTCTCTCCCTGTCTGTAACAGAACCATTATGGGGGTCTGGATGGTGGTCACTACACAGCCTACTGTAAGAACGCCGTGAAACAGGCCGTTAACCCTCTGTGTCTCTCCCTGTCTGTAACAGAACCATTATGGGGGTCTGGATGGTGGTCACTACACAGCCTACTGTAAGAGCGCCGTGAAACAGGCCGTTAACCCTCTGTGTCTCTTCCTGTCTGTAACAGAACCATTATGGGGGTCTGGATGGTGGTCACTACACAGCCTACTGTAAGAACGCCGTGAAACAGGCCGTTAACCCTCTGTGTCTCTCCCTGTCTGTAACAGAACCATTATGGGGGTCTGGATGGTGGTCACTACACAGCCTACTGTAAGAACGCCGTGAAACAGGCCGTTAACCCTCTGTGTCTCTTCCTGTCTGTAACAGAACCATTATGGGGGTCTGGATGGTGGTCACTACACAGCCTACTGTAAGAGCGCCGTGAAACAGGCCGTTAACCCTCTGTGTCTCTCCCTGTCTGTAACAGAACCATTATGGGGGTCTGGATGGTGGTCACTACACAGCCTACTGTAAGAACGCCGTGAAACAGGCCGTTAACCCTCTGTGTCTCTTCCTGTCTGTAACAGAACCATTATGGGGGTCTGGATGGTGGTCACTACACAGCCTACTGTAAGAACGCCGTGAAACAGGCCGTTAACCCTCTGTGTCTCTTCCTGTCTGTAACAGAACCATTATGGGGGTCTGGATGGTGGTCACTACACAGCCTACTGTAAGAGCGCCGTGAAACAGGCCGTTAACCCTCTGTGTCTCTCCCTGTCTGTAACAGAACCATTATGGGGGTCTGGATGGTGGTCACTACACAGCCTACTGTAAGAACGCCGTGAAACAGGCCGTTAACCCTCTGTGTCTCTCCCTGTCTGTAACAGAACCATTATGGGGGTCTGGATGGTGGTCACTACACAGCCTACTGTAAGAACGCCGTGAAACAGGCCGTTAACCCTCTGTGTCTCTTCCTGTCTGTAACAGAACCATTATGGGGGTCTGGATGGTGGTCACTACACAGCCTACTGTAAGAACGCCGTGAAACAGGCCGTTAACCCTCTGTGTCTCTTCCTGTCTGTAACAGAACCATTATGGGGGTCTGGATGGTGGTCACTACACAGCCTACTGTAAGAACGCCGTGAAACAGGCCGTTAACCCTCTGTGTCTCTTCCTGTCTGTAACAGAACCATTATGGGGGTCTGGATGGTGGTCACTACACAGCCTACTGTAAGAACGCCGTGAAACAGGCCGTTAACCCTCTGTGTCTCTTCCTGTCTGTAACAGAACCATTATGGGGGTCTGGATGGTGGTCACTACACAGCCTACTGTAAGAACGCCGTGAAACAGGCCGTTAACCCTCTGTGTCTCTTCCTGTCTGTAACAGAACCATTATGGGGGTCTGGATGGTGGTCACTACACAGCCTACTGTAAGAACGCCGTGAAACAGGCCGTTAACCCTCTGTGTCTCTTCCTGTCTGTAACAGAACCATTATGGGGGTCTGGATGGTGGTCACTACACAGCCTACTGTAAGAACGCCGTGAAACAGGCCGTTAACCCTCTGTGTCTCTTCCTGTCTGTAACAGAACCATTATGGGGGTCTGGATGGTGGTCACTACACAGCCTACTGTAAGAACGCCGTGAAACAGGCCGTTAACCCTCTGTGTCTCTCCCTGTCTGTAACAGAACCATTATGGGGGTCTGGATGGTGGTCACTACACAGCCTACTGTAAGAACGCCGTGAAACAGGCCGTTAACCCTCTGTGTCTCTTCCCTGTCTGTAACAGAACCATTATGGTGGTCTGGATGGTGGTCACTACACAGCCTACTGTAAGAACGCCGTGAAACAGGCCGTTAACCCTCTGTGTCTCTTCCTGTCTGTAACAGAACCATTATGGGGGTCTGGATGGTGGTCACTACACAGCCTACTGTAAGAACGCCGTGAAACAGGCCGTTAACCCTCTGTGTCTCTTCCTGTCTGTAACAGAACCATTATGGGGGTCTGGATGGTGGTCACTACACAGCCTACTGTAAGAACGCCGTGAAACAGGCCGTTAACCCTCTGTGTCTCTCCCTGTCTGTAACAGAACCATTATGGGGGTCTGGATGGTGGTCACTACACAGCCTACTGTAAGAACGCCGTGAAACAGGCCGTTAACCCTCTGTGTCTCTCCCTGTCTGTAACAGAACCATTATGGGGGTCTGGATGGTGGTCACTACACAGCCTACTGTAAGAACGCCGTGAAACAGGCCGTTAACCCTCTGTGTCTCTCCCTGTCTGTAACAGAACCATTATGGGGGTCTGGATGGTGGTCACTACACAGCCTACTGTAAGAACGCCGTGAAACAGGCCGTTAACCCTCTGTGTCTCTCCCTGTCTGTAACAGAACCATTATGGGGGTCTGGATGGTGGTCACTACACAGCCTACTGTAAGAACGCCGTGAAACAGGCCGTTAACCCTCTGTGTCTCTCCCTGTCTGTAACAGAACCATTATGGGGGTCTGGATGGTGGTCACTACACAGCCTACTGTAAGAACGCCGTGAAACAGGCCGTTAACCCTCTGTGTCTCTCCCTGTCTGTAACAGAACCATTATGGGGGTCTGGATGGTGGTCACTACACAGCCTACTGTAAGAACGCCGTGAAACAGGCCGTTAACCCTCTGTGTCTCTCCCTGTCTGTAACAGAACCATTATGGGGGTCTGGATGGTGGTCACTACACAGCCTACTGTAAGAACGCCGTGAAACAGGCCGTTAACCCTCTGTGTCTCTCCCTGTCTGTAACAGAACCATTATGGGGGTCTGGATGGTGGTCACTACACAGCCTACTGTAAGAACGCCGTGAAACAGGCCGTTAACCCTCTGTGTCTCTCCCTGTCTGTAACAGAACCATTATGGGGGTCTGGATGGTGGTCACTACACAGCCTACTGTAAGAACGCCGTGAAACAGGCCGTTAACCCTCTGTGTCTCTCCCTGTCTGTAACAGAACCATTATGGGGGTCTGGATGGTGGTCACTACACAGCCTACTGTAAGAACGCCGTGAAACAGGCCGTTAACCCTCTGTGTCTCTTCCTGTCTGTAACAGAACCATTATGGTGGTCTGGATGGTGGTCACTACACAGCCTACTGTAAGAACGCCGTGAAACAGGCCGTTAACCCTCTGTGTCTCTTCCCTGTCTGTAACAGAACCATTATGGGGGTCTGGATGGTGGTCACTACACAGCCTACTGTAAGAACGCCGTGAAACAGGCCGTTAACCCTCTGTGTCTCTTCCTGTCTGTAACAGAACCATTATGGTGGTCTGGATGGTGGTCACTACACAGCCTACTGTAAGAACGCCGTGAAACAGGCCGTTAACCCTCTGTGTCTCTTCCTGTCTGTAACAGAACCATTATGGGGTCTGGATGGTGGTCACTACACAGCCTACTGTAAGAACGCCGTGAAACAGGCCGTTAACCCTCTGTGTCTCTTCCTGTCTGTAACAGAACATTATGGGGGTCTGGATGGTGGTCACTACACAGCCTACTGTAGAACGCCGTGAAACAGGCCGTTAACCCTCTGTGTCTCTTCCTGTCTGTAACAGA
>NW_028166607.1:0-2500 GCF_964263955.1 Coregonus lavaretus
ACACACTGTTGCTGGTATTTTGGCCCATTCCTCCATGCAGATCTCCTCTAGAGCAGTGATGTTTTGGGGCTGTCGCTGGGCAACACGGACTTTCAACTCCCTCCAAAGATTTTCTATGGGGTTGAGATCTGGAGACTGGCTAGGCCACTCCAGGACCTTGAAATGCTTCTTACAAAGCCACTCCTTCGTTGCCCGGGCGGTGTGTTTGGGATCATTGTCATGCTGAAAGACCCAGCCACGTTTCATCTTCAATGCCCTTGCTGATGGAAGGAGGTTTTCACGCAAAATCTCATGATACATGGCCCCATTCATTCTTTCCTTTACACGGATCAGTCGTCCTGGTCCTTTTGCAAAAAAACAGCCCCAAAGCATGATGTTTCCACCCCCATGCTTCACAGTAGGTATGGTGTTCTTTGGATGCAACTCAGCATTCTTTGTCCTCCAAACACGACGAGTTGAGTTTTTACCAAAAAGTTCTATTTTGGTTTCATCTGACCATATGACATTCTCCCAATCCTCTTCTGGATCATCCAAATGCACTCTAGCAAACTTCAGACGTGCCTGGACAAGTATTGACTTAAGCAGGGGGACACGTCTGGCACTGCAGGATTTGAGTCCCTGGCGGCGTAGTGTGTTACTGATGGTAGGCTTTGTTACTTTGGTCCCAGCTCTCTGCAGGTCATTCACTAGGTCCCCCCGTGTGGTTCTGGGATTTTTGCTCACCGTTCTTGTGATCATTTTGACCCCACGGGGTGAGATCTTGCGTGGAGCCCCAGATCGAGGGAGATTATCAGTGGTCTTGTATGTCTTCCATTTCCTAATAATTGCTCCCACAGTTGATTTCTTCAAACCAAGCTGCTTACCTATTGCAGATTCAGTCTTCCCAGCCTGGTGCAGGTCTACAATTTTGTTTCTGGTGTCCTTTGACAGCTCTTTGGTCTTGGCCATAGTGGAGTTTGGAGTGTGACTGTTTGAGGTTGTGGACAGGTGTCTTTTATACTGATAACAAGTTCAAACAGGTGCCATTAATACAGGTAACGAGTGGAGGACAGAGGAGCCTCTTAAAGAATAAGTTTCAGGTCTGTGAGAGCCAGATATCTTGCTTGTTTGTAGGTGACCAAATACTTATTTTCCACCATAATTTGCAAATAAATTCATAAAAAATCCTACAATGTGATTTTCTGGAAATGTTTTCCTCAATTTGTCTGTCATAGTTGACGTGTACCTATGATGAAAATTACAGGCCTCTCTCATCTTTTTAAGTGGGAGAACTTGCACAATTGGTGGCTGACTAAATACTTTTTTTCCCCACTGTATCTAATGATACTGGAAAAATCCTAACTTCCACTCACTTAGTCTCCCATGGACATCAACGTATGACTGAGTAAAGTTAGTAAGTTGGAAGTTCCTAAATTTGGAAGTTCGGATTCAACCCCACTGTGTACAAAGCAGGCTGTCATCTAAAAACCTGTCTGTGACATAGAGTCTATGAGATGTAGGTCTACAGTACTAACAAGTACAGTGAAGCTAGCAGGGTGGTCCTGACATGACAGCCCACAGTCCCTCTGTCCCCCAGGCGATATCTCCCCCGCTCTCTCCATCTCTTCATCTCAGCTTTATGTCCTGTTCTCTCCTCTTCTTTCCTGTCCAGACTCTAGTATTATTTCATCTCCTGCTGTTACTTCTCAGCTCATTATTGTATTAGTTTTCTTTATCTTGTATTGATCCTACTGCCTCCATTCCTCCCTACACAATGTCATGCTGTCCCTTCTCTTTCTCTGCTGTCCCTTCTCTATCTCTGCTGTCCCTTCTCTTTCTCTGCTGTCCCTTCTCTATCTCTGCTGTCCCTTCATCTCTGCTGTCCCTTCTCTATCTCTGCTGTCCCTTCTCTATCTCTGCTGTCCCTTCTCTATCTCTGCTGTTCCTTCTCTATCTCTGCTGTTCCTTCTCTATCTCTGCTGTCCCTTCTCTATCTCTGCTGTCCCTTCTCTATCTCTGCTGTCCCTTCTCTATCTCTGCTGTCCCTTCTCTATCTCTGCTGTCCCTTCTCTATCTCTGCTGTCCCTTCTCTATCTCTGCTGTCCCTTCTCTATCTCTACTGTCCCTTCTCTATCTCTGCTGTCCCTTCTCTATCTCTGCTGTCCCTTCTCTATCTCTGCTGGCCCTTCTCTATCTCTGCTGTCCCTTCTCTATCTCTGCTGTCCCTTCTCTTTCTCTGCTGTTCCTTCTCTATCTCTGCTGTCCCTTCATTTTCTCTCTTATCTCTGTTTCCCTCTCCTGCTCACCTTGTCTTTCATTATCACCCTCTTTCTCCATCTATCCTTCCCTCTCCTCTTTCACTCTCCCGCTCCTCTTTCCCTCTCCTCTCTCTCTCCCTCTCCTCTTTCACTCTCCCTCTCCTCTCTCACTCTCTCAATCTCCCCCTCTTCTTTCACTCTCCCTCTCTCACTCTCCCTCTCCTCTTTCACTCTCCCTCTCCTCTTTCACTCTCCTCTTTCAC
>NW_028166607.1:7500-48293 GCF_964263955.1 Coregonus lavaretus
GACTCACCACGTCTATGATCTGTAACAGTGTGAGGCCCAGTTCCACCAGTATACAGAGAGAGAGAGACTCACCACGTCTATGATCTGTAACAGTGTGAGGCCCAGTTCCACCAGTACACAGAGAGAGAGAGACTCACCACGTCTATGATCTGTAACAGTGTGAGGCCCAGTTCCATCAGTATACAGAGAGAGAGAGACTCACCACGTCTATGATCTGTAACAGTGTGAGGCCCAGTTCCACCAGTACACAGAGAGAGAGAGACTCACCACGTCTATGATCTGTAACAGTGTGAGGCCCAGTTCCATCAGTATACAGAGAGAGAGAGACTCACCACGTCTATGATCTGTAACAGTGTGAGGCCCAGTTCCACCAGTATACAGAGAGAGAGAGACTCACCACGTCTATGATCTGTAACAGTGTGAGGCCCAGTTCCACCAGTATACAGAGAGAGAGAGACTCACCACGTCTATGATCTGTAACAGTGTGAGGCCCAGTTCCATCAGTATACAGAGAGAGAGAGACTCACCACGTCTATGATCTGTAACAGTGTGAGGCCCAGTTCCACCAGTATACAGAGAGAGAGAGACTCACCACGTCTATGATCTGTAACAGTGTGAGGCCCAGTTCCATCAGTATACAGAGAGAGAGAGACTCACCACGTCTATGATCTGTAACAGTGTGAGGCCCAGTTCCACCAGTACACAGAGAGAGAGAGACTCACCACGTCTATGATCTGTAACAGTGTGAGGCCCAGTTCCATCAGTATACAGAGAGAGAGAGACTCACCACGTCTATGATCTGTAACAGTGTGAGCCCAGTTCCATCAGTATACAGAGAGAGAGAGACTCACCACGTCTATGATCTGTAACAGTGTGAGGCCCAGTTCCACCAGTATACAGAGAGAGAGAGACTCACCACGTCTATGATCTGTAACAGTGTGAGGCCCAGTTCCATCAGTATACAGAGAGAGAGAGACTCACCACGTCTATGATCTGTAACAGTGTGAGGCCCAGTTCCACCAGTATACAGAGAGAGAGAGACTCACCACGTCTATGATCTGTAACAGTGTGAGGCCCAGTTCCACCAGTATACAGAGAGAGAGAGACTCACCACGTCTATGATCTGTAACAGTGTGAGGCCCAGTTCCACCAGTATACAGAGAGAGAGAGACTCACCACGTCTATGATCTGTAACAGTGTGAGGCCCAGTTCCACCAGTACACAGAGAGATAGAGACTCACCACGTCTATGATCTGTAACAGTGTGAGGCCCAGTTCCATCAGTATACAGAGAGAGAGAGACTCACCACGTCTATGATCTGTAACAGTGTGAGGCCCAGTTCCACCAGTATACAGAGAGAGAGAGACTCACCACGTCTATGATCTGTAACAGTGTGAGGCCCAGTTCCATCAGTATACAGAGAGAGAGAGACTCACCACGTCTATGATCTGTAACAGTGTGAGGCCCAGTTCACCAGTACACAGAGAGATAGAGACTCACCACGTCTATGATCTGTAACAGTGTGAGGCCCAGTTCCACCAGTATACAGAGAGATAGAGACTCACCACGTCTATGATCTGTAACAGTGTGAGGCCCAGTTCCACCAGTACACAGAGAGATAGAGACTCACCACGTCTATGATCTGTAACAGTGTGAGGCCCAGTTCCACCAGTATACAGAGAGAGAGAGACTCACCACGTCTATGATCTGTAACAGTGTGAGGCCCAGTTCCACCAGTACACAGAGAGATAGAGACTCACCACGTCTATGATCTGTAACAGTGTGAGGCCCAGTTCCACCAGTATACAGAGAGAGAGAGACTCACCACGTCTATGATCTGTAACAGTGTGAGGCCCAGTTCCACCAGTATAGGAGAGGAGTCGTTGAACACTGGTCTCTCCAGACGGTTATAGTTAATCAACAGATCCTTGTACAGCTTCCGCTGGTACTGACCACCAAAACAACCTGATGGACAAAGAGATGGAGAGAGAGATATAGAAGGAGAGAGAGAGAGAGAGAGAGAGAGAGAGAGAGAGAGACAGAGAGAAGGGGGGAGGGGGGAGAGAGAGAGAGAGATTGAAATTGATCATCTAGAAAACCAACATAGAAACTATCAAGGATAAAAGCAATCACATATAACACGTTGTGGACCACACAGCGAGAGAGAGAGAGAGAGAGAGAGAGAGAGAGAGAGAGAGAGAGAGAGAGAGAGAGAGAGAGAGAGAGAGAGAGAGAGAGAGAGAGAGAGAGAGAGAGAGAGAGAGAGAGAGAGAGAGAGAGAGAGAGAGAGAGAGAGAGAGAGAGAGAGAGAGAGAGAGAGAGAGAGAGAGAGAGAGAGAGAGAGAGAGAGAGAGAGAGAGAGAGAGAGAGAGAGAGAGAGAGAGAGAGAGAGAGAGAGAGAGAGAAAAAGAGAGAGAGAGAGAGGTTAGATAGAGAATAAAGAGTAACAGTTCACAGTATGCTCATACCATGACCATCCGTTTGCATAATATAATGGCATTCTCAATTTATTCACAGCAGCCATGCAAATTCTTAATCTCAACACCAACACCCAGAGGATATACTGTGGTTAGAATAGCATTACACCCCATTATAAACTGTTGTAAATGAACACTGGGATATGCAATTATATTTTAAATAGAGGATCGTTGTTCCTCATGTTGTATTCACTGTGGACTCATGAAGTGGTTTACAGACAATATAATGAGGCAGCTGGACAAATACTGTTACGAATTAATATTATAATGAAACTGCAGTGCAGTGATAATAATTCTGTCTGTCATAATAATTCTGTCTGTCTGTCTCGCTCACTTTCTCCCTTTGTCTCCCTGTGTCTCTCTCTCTTTCTCTGTGACGATCTCTCAAAATATCTCTCTTTTTCTCTGTCTCTCTCGGTTAAACACTTCAACGACAATAACATATGTGGTCCCATGGGTGAAATCATCATCATCACCAACACCATCATCATCATTACCATCATCATCACCATCATCATCACCAACATCATCACCAACGTCATCATTTTCATCTTTTTTTTTTTGACCAACTACAAAGCTATTTTTCTGATTGGGTTGGCCAACTGAATGATGCTGCCTTTTTCTCATCTATTTTTTGCCAGCAAACAGAATAGATTGCTCTATTATCAAGCCACTGGAGTCATATTGACAAGTGAAGTGATGCTCTGATTAGGTTAAAGAGACACATCAATAGATAGTAGAGCTTGATGTCAATGAATCAGTGACTCTGACATGAATACACACACGCACGTGCATAACATGCACAAAAAAACACACCCACCCACGGAATATGATCTCCAAGCTCTGACATGGTCAATGAAGGAGTGGAAACAAGGAGAGGAAACAAGGAGAGGAAGCAAGGAGAGGAAGCCACTTCAGACTATTGAGATGGAGCCCAATGACGACAGACAGAGAGATTTCTATTCTGGTCTTTTCAGAAAATCCTCCTTTCAGTTATCAAAATAAAACTGTGGGATTCCTCATGACTGAAAAGGTCCTGGCCCTCATCGCTCAACATCTCCCAAATGAATTTGTTGTCTACTCACACACACACACACACACACACACACACACACACACACACACACACACACACACACACACACACACACACACACACACACACACACACACACACACACACACACTCTCCAGCAATTACCAAGGAGGCTAACGAAGATGAGCACATAATGAATGACTTAATGGCTAATTAGCTAACGAGACCAAAATAAACCAAACAAAGGGCCTTCTGCTGAAGAGGGCTGCATCCCAACTAGCACCCATTTCCCTATGTGTGAGTGTAGGTGTGTGTGACTGTGACTGTGTGTGTGTGTGTGTGTGTGTGTGTGTGTGTGTGTGTGTGTGTGTGTGTGTGTGTGCGCGTGCATGGAGTGAGTGAACGAGTGACAGAGAGGAAAGAGAGAGGAAAGAGAGAGGAAAGAGACAGGAAAGAGACAGGAAAGAGAGAGGAAAGAGAGAGGAAAGAGACAGGAAAGAGACAGGAAATAGAGAGGAAAGAGACAGGAAAGAGAGAGGAAAGAGACAGGAAAGAGAGAGGAAAGAGACAGGAAAGAGAGAGGAAAGAGACAGGAAAGAGACAGGAAAGAGACAGGAAAGAGAGAGGAAAGAGACAGGAAAGAGACAGGAAAGAGACAGAAAAGAGAGAGGAAAGAGACAGGAAAGAGACAGAAAAGAGAGAGAGGAAAGAGACAGGAAAGAGACAGGAAAGAGACAGGAAAGAGAGAGGAAAGAGAGAGGAAAGAGACAGGAAAGAGAGAGGAAAGAGACAGGAAAGAGACAGGAAAGAGACAGGAAAGAGAGAGGAAAGAGACAGGAAAGAGACAGGAAAGAGAGAGGAAAGAGACAGGAAAGAGACAGGAAAGAGAGAGGAAAGAGACAGGAAAGAGAGAGGAAAGAGACAGGAAAGAGACAGGAAATAGACAGGAAAGAGACAGGAAAGAGGGGGAGCAACAAAGAGAGAGAACATAAGTTGGGTTAGTGAGTCAGTATATCAGAACACCTTTAAAGAACACATGTAGTATCTTTTCAGCTGAGATCCAAGATGGCACATTTGTTATTGTTTTTGATTTTAGGAAATGAGCATCCAGCATTGTGGTAAAACAAATTGTAGTACATACTCTGCTGTTCTATTGTGCACGGAATGATGTTCAAGGGGAAAAAAACCGGGTTGATTGTTTGAAGTAATGTTTGTTGTAATATCACAAACGGACGTGGCAGTTTCCCCGCTATGGATTCCAACTTTAAACATTTGTACCAGAACACAATTATGATCATCTTTATTTCCAAAGAGAAAATTAAAAAAGTGAACAATAAACATTATATCTTTGATGTCTTCTTCTCCATGGCAACAGGAAACAGGAAATAGACCTGGCCTCTTAGGTTTCTTTTTGAATCCCTCTATTTTTATTCATCTCTTCACAGCTACAGCTACACAAGGAAATGCCAGCGCCCCAAATGGTACTCTATCCCCTATTTAGAGCACTACATTTGACCAGAGCCATAGGGAGAAGGGTGTCATTTGGAACGCAGCGACACTAGTAGGTTGTGCTGTGTTTTGTCTGTGAGGGTCAAACTGAGGCTAAAACACACAGGGGCAGCTTCCCAAATGGCACTCTATTCCCTATATAGTGCACTACCTTTGACCAAGGGCAGGCCTATAGTGTGCTGGGTAGGGAATAGGCCGCTATTTGGGAAGCAGGCAGTGTTTCTTCTCAGCACAGCACCATTGGGCCAGACGGGACGAGAGACTTCTGTTAGAGACTTCTGTTAAAAGCTTCTTTGACAGAGCTATTAACAGCTTCCGTAGCGTGTGTGTGTGTGTGCGTGTGTGTGTGTGTGCGTGTGTGTGTGTGTGTGTGTGTGTGTATGTGTATCTTCATCATTGGGCTCCCGAGTGGCGTAGTGGTCTAAGGCAATGGGTGGTTTGGAATTCTCATTGTTAGAACCTATCCTGCCAATGGCATACTAGACGAGTGGTGCAGCGGTCTAAGGCACTGCATCTCAGTGCTTGAGGCGTCACTACAGACCCCCTGGTTCGATTTCAGGCTGTATCACAAATGGCCGTGATTGGGAGTCCCATAGGGCGGCGCACAATTGGCCCAGCGTCGTCCGGGTTTGGCCGGTGTAGGCCGTCATTGTAAATAAGAATTTGTTCTTAACTGACTTGCCTAGTTAAATAAAGGTAAAATAAATATTGTGTATCTTCATCATTAGCTTGCATGACTTATTTAAGTGTATCAGGGCCTAAAGGCAATGTGCTCTTATTATTAGAATGGGAGTCAGTGTGAGTCCATCTATCTACATAGATTCAGTAGTGTGTGTACACAGTGTGTATAATGCTATGTAATAAAACATGTGTATATGATGAAATAGGATGTCAAATTAATAGTATGTAAAAGTGTGTGTGTGTGTGTGTCTGTGTGTGTGTGTGTGTGCGTGTGCGCGTGTAGAATACATGTCATATGATTAAGGATTGTTACACATATCTTTCTGCGAACACAATGACATACTTTTCCCTATAGACCCGTTTGATATGAATGCTTTCATGTAGTTAAAGTCTGTCAATAAGGATTATTAGGACTACACAGAAAAGACCTTACAAGGTCTAATCACACATTATGGAAACACAAGCGCACATACAATTCCTGTTATATCATCCAACATCTCAAGGAACAGGATGAAGGGAACATTAACTCACCCAATAAAACTGTCTTGTCTTATGATAGCATCACATGGAAAGACGTCTTATCATTTTATATCATCTTTGTAATGAGCAGTTCTTTAATGATACTTCATCTTAAAAGACGTTCTGATGGTAATGAATTGCATTTATGTACCTCCTTTCATCTAGGCCCAGTGGTGGAAAAAGGTACCCAATTGTCATACTTGGGTAAAAGTAAAGATACCTTAATAGAAAATGACTCAAGTAAAAGTGAAAGTCACCCAGTAAAATACTACTTGAGTAAAAGTCTAAAAGTATTTGGTTTTAAATATACTTAAGTAGCATAAGTAAATGTAATTGCTAAAATATACTATAGTTAAAGTAAAAGTATAAATCATTTCAAATTCCTTATATTAAGCAAACCAGACGGCACCATGTTCTTATCATTTTAATTTACGGGTAGCCAGGGTCACACTCCAACACTCAGACATCATTTACAAATGAAGCATGTGTGTTTAGTGAGTCCGCCAGATCAGAGGCAGTAGAGATAACAGGGATGTTCTCTTGATACGTGTGTGAATTGGACCATTTTCCTGTCCTGGGAAAATTCATGGATTAAAAAGTACATTATTTTATTTAGAAATGTAGTGAAGTAAAAGTAAAAGTTGTCAAAAATGTAAAAAGTAAAGTAAAGTAGCGATACCCCCAAAAACTACTTAAGTAGTACTTTAAAGTATTTTTACACCACTGCCTAGGCCCTATGTCTCAGATCACTGTATATTATGGGATGTAACTCAGCCCAATCTATCCCATTATAGTTGTCAATATTGTAGCGAAGTCAGTCCAGACCAGGGTTTGAACCTGTGACCTTGAGATTGTCAACCCAGCACCTTACTATAGCTGTAACGGCAAGAGATCTGAACCTCTTGGCGAGGTCGCTAGGTGTTGGGTCAAGGTCGCTACTACAGTGGGGAAAAAAAGTATTTAGTCAGCCACCAATTATGCAAGTTCTCCCACTTAAAAAGATGAGAGAGGCCTGTAATTTTCATCATAGGTACACGTCAACTATGACAGACAAATTGAGAGAGAAAAAATCCAGAAAATCACATTGTAGGATTTTTTATGAATTTATTTGCAAATTATGGTGGAAAATAAGTATTTGGTCACCTACAAACAAGCAAGATTTCTGGCTCTCACAGACCTGTAACTTATTCTTTAAGAGGCTCCTCTGTCCTCCACTCATTACCTGTATTAATGGCACCTGTTTGAACTTGTTATCAGTATAAAAGACACCTGTCCACAACCTCAAACAGTCACACTCCAAACTCCACTATGGCCAAGAACAAAGAGCTGTCAAAGGACACCAGAAACAAAATTGTAGACCTGCACCAGGCTGGGAAGACTGAATCTGCAATGGGTAAGCAGCTTGGTTTGAAGAAATCAACTGTGGGAGCAATTATTAGGAAATGGAAGACATACAAGACCACTGATAATCTCCCTCGATCTGGGGCTCCACGCAAGATCTCAACCCGTGGGGTCAAAATGATCACAAGAACGGTGAGCAAAAATCCCAGAACCACACGGGGGGACCTAGTGAATGACCTGCAGAGAGCTGGGACCAAAGTAACAAAGCCTACCATCAGTAACATACTACGCCGCCAGGGACTCAAATCCTGCAGTGCCAGACGTGTCCCCCTGCTTAAGCCAGTACATGTCCAGGCCCGTCTGAAGTTTGCTAGAGTGCATTTGGATGATCCAGAAGAGGATTGGGAGAATGTCAGATGAAACCAAAATAGAACTTTTTGGTAAAAACTCAACTCGTCGTGTTTGGAGGACAAAGAATGCTGAGTTGCATCCAAAGAACACCATACCTACTGTGAAGCATGGGGGTGGAAACATCATGCTTTGGGGCTGTTTTTCTGCAAAGGGACCAGGACGACTGATCCGTGTAAAGGAAATAATGAATGGGGCCATGTATCGTGAGATTTTGAGTGAAAACCTCCTTCCATCAGCAAGGGCATTGAAGATGAAACGTGCCTGGGTCATTCAGCATGACAATGATCCCAAACACACCGTCCGGGCAACGAAGGAGTGGCTTCGTAAGAAGCATTTCAAGGTCCTGGAGTGGCCTAGCCAGTCTCCAGATCTCAACCCCATAGAACATTTTTGGAGGGAGTTGAAAGTCTGTGTTGCCCAACGACAGCCCCAAAACATCACTGCTCTAGAGGAGATCTGCATGGAGGAATGGGCCAAAATACCAGCAACAGTGTGTGAAAACCTTGTGAAGACTTACAGAAAACGTTTGACCTGTGTCATTGCCAACAAAGGGTATATAACAAAGTATTGAGAAACTTTTGTTATTGACCAAATACTTATTTTCCACCATAATTTGCAAATAAATTCATAAAAAATCCTACAATGTGATTTTCTGGATTTTCTTTTCTCATTTTGTCTGTCATAGTTGACGTGTACCTAGGATGAAAATTACAGGCCTCTCTCATCTTTTTAAGTGGGAGAACTTGCACAATTGGTGGCTGACTAAATACTTTTTTTCCCCCACTGTATATTCAGGGAGCAAGTTTTGAAAAGTACATGAGATTAATACAGGATTAGTTTGAATACACACATTTGCTGTCATAAATTCATTTATAACCATGACTTTGTCTGGATTAAAGCAACATCCTAGACTGTTCTAGTGAACTAGATTGAATCAGATATGAACAGGAAATCCTGTCTCTTTGTTAATATTAAATCACCTAATGGGATTTCTGTGAAAGTCTGAAGGCGTCCCAAATGGCACCTAGTCAAAAGTAGTGCACTATTAAGGGAATAGGGTGCCATTTCAGATGCAGATTTTGGACGTTTGCTGTGTACTTCAGAGATGAAAATCCCTGGCTCATAACCAGGTCATAAAGGTAAAAAATAGAGGAGGATTATACACTGGTGGGCTCCGTCCCTAATGGTACCCTATTGGCCCATAGGGCTCTGGGTAAAAGTAGTGCACTATGTAGGGAATAGGATGCTATTTGGGACGCGGATATATACTGTAACGGAATATAACCAGGGACCTAGTTGAGGATTCCTCCCTCTTTCCCTCCATCTCTCCTCCTCCCCCTTCCCCCCTTACCTTCCATCTCTTCTCCTCCTCTACCTCCCTCGTTCCCTCCATCTCTTCTCCCTCCTCTTCCTCCCTCGTTCCCTCCATCTCTTCTCCTCCTCTTCCTCCCTCATTCCCTCCATCTCTTCTCCTCCTCTTCCTCCCTCGTTCCCTCCATCTCTTCTCCCTCCTCTTCCTCCCTCGTTCCCTCCATCTCTTCTCCTCCTCTTCCTCCCTCATTCCCTCCATCTCTTCTCCTCCTCTTCCTCCTACTATCACCCCATTGTGACATCATTGCACAATGTTTATGACATAAACCAATCCACCGTCAAAGACCAACCAACGTAGCCAAAGGACTACAGAACAATCACCTTCAACAAATGGCTCCCATCTATCAGTTTCACTGCATAAGGTTCCCTTCATAACTCCACTTTAATGGCTCCCACCTATCAGTTTCACTGCATTAGGTTCCCTTCATAACTCCACTTTAATGGCTCCCATCTCTCAGTTTCACTGCATAAGGTTCCCTTCATAACTCCACTTTAATGGCTTCCACCTATCAGTTTCATTGCATAAGGTTCCCTTCATAACTCCACTTTAATGGCTTCCACCTATCAGTTTCACTGCATTAGGTTCCCTTCATAACTCCACTTTAATGGCTTCCACCTATCAGTTTCACTGCATTAGGTTCCCTTCATAACTCCACTTTAATGGCTTCCACCTATCAGTTTCACTGCATTAGGTTCCCTTCATAACTCCACTTTAATGGCTTCCACCTATCAGTTTCACTGCATTAGGTTCCCTTCATAACTCCACTTTAATGGCTTCCACCTATCAGTTTCACTGCATAAGGTTCCCTTCATAACTCCACTTTAATGGCTTCCACCTATCAGTTTCACTGCATTAGGTTCCCTTCATAACTCCACTTTAATGGCTTCCACCTATCAGTTTCACTGCATTAGGGTCCCTTCATAACTCCACTTTAATGGCTTCCACCTATCAGTTTCACTGCATTAGGTTCCCTTCATAACTCCACTTTAATGGCTCCCATCTATCAGTTTCACTGCATTAGGTTCCCTTCATAACTCCACTTTAAATGCTCACATCTCTCAGTTTCACTGCATTAGGGTCCCTTCATAACTCCACTTTAATGGCTTCCACCTATCAGTTTCACTGCATTAGGTTCCCTTCATAACTCCACTTTAATGGCTTCCACCTATCAGTTTCACTGCATTAGGTTACCTTCATTACTCCACTTCAAAGATCCACAATGGCCCTACGAGAGAAACGTCTTAGATCAATACCATTCAGTTGTGTTGTATTAAAAGAGGCACAAGGCTATTGTTACGGCGAAGCAGCCAGTTTAAGTGCTGTGTGCCTTTGAGTGCACTGCTGCCTTCCAATACAATCCCAAAAGACAAATGTTACAACGTCAATGATCATCTGTGATGTGTTATTCCCTAGATGTTTCCATTCTGTCAGTCACAGATGATGATAGTTGTTGATGGTGGTGAAATCAGATGAGGAATACATTCTTTACACAACCACATTCTAAATGCAATCATCACCTCAATTCTTCTTTTTTTACATAAACTATGGTTACATCTAGACAGGCCAACCACTGAACAAAATTATAATCTATAAAATACATGTTCTGTTCATTCACCAGACCTCATGTTTCAGTTTTGGCACAGCGTAAAACGTTCTTACACGATGCAATGTATTCCATTATCCATAATCACACTCATTTATCTCCAGAATGTCAACATAAAGATTCCCACTCGCATCTAGGGGAAATCACACTTTGATAATCTCCGTCTAACAAAACAGGGGGTTGTTATGATGTGGTGGGCCGACCACCTTTAATAAAGCACTATGTCATACAAGAGTTGATCAACTACAGACCAGTGATGTGTCCCAAATGCCAGCCTGGCTATTACCGACATAAGGGTGAAGCCATTTGAGACGCAGATATAGACGGGGGGGGGGGGGGGGGGGGGTTGTTGGGATGTGTCATCCACTTACAGGGCCTGGAGTGTTTCCACACCTCATGACCTAGTCTCATGAGAAAACCAGAGGTTTTCCCAGGTCAGGGCACATAGCCTAGTCTCAGATCGGTTGTTGCTATTTGTGCCAACTCCTGTGTAATGTCATTGTCACACCAGACAAATTGAGTGTTAAGGAGTTACACTATACTGTGGCACAGGAGGTTGGTGACACCTTAATTGGGGAGGACGGGCTCATGGTAACGACTGGAGTGGAATAGTATCAACATACATCAAACACATGGTTTCCAGGTGCCATTCCATTTGCTCCGTTCCGGTCGTTATTATGAGCCGTTCCTCCCCCCCCAGCAGACTCCTGTGGAGTCAGGATACATATGGGATGTGTAGGGGATTCATTGCTGTGTCAACCTCTTATAATAACATACTGTATGGTTCAGCTGAAACACCATAACATGAGCCATACATATTCAACATCACGGTTTAACTGACCCTTTACGTGTCATATCCAGGACACACACTCACACTGGATTACACACACACACACACACACACACACACACACCACAGAACATATGTCTAAAGCCCTGAGGCCATTCACTAAGCTGAGATATTTCCACCTAAATGAAATCCATCATAGATCTCTCAGAGGTCAGAGGTTACGGGTTAAGCCCAAACAGCTTGTCATCACTGACGGGGAATAAACAACAAGCCGATAGGCTGCCAGAGAAAGTGCGGCTCCATCCTAGAAAGCATTGCGAGACATCTTTGCAGTGTGTTCCAAGTTCCAAATAGATCTTGTTGTAAAAAACTCATATCAGAATCAGATATCACCAAGGAGAAGCAGGTGAGATATTGATTTGTGTCTGTTGGCACTCAGAACTTTAAGGAGAGCCAAACCAAGCTATGCGTCCCAAATTGCACCCTATTCCCTATATAGTGCTTCTGGTCAAAAGTAGTGCACTATATAGGGAATATGGTTCCATTTGGTATGCACCCATTCCAAGCTCAGAACAGGAATCAATAACAAGGGGGTGGGTTCACAAACATTTAAGAAGATCAATAGATATCGTTGCTGTATCTTTCAGCCGAAAACGTTTTTTTGACAAAATAAAACAAATCTAACAATCCAAACCTTCTTTCTGATTCCATCTAAAATAGATGGTGTCAATCTTTATCCTTTACTTGTGATTGAGGCTGACAAGATTCCTCTAATTGACATGACACAATCTTCACAGCAGATAACAGGAAATATGCACTTTGAATCGTACTTTCAAGATACAAAATCGTTTTGACAAACTTTTGATTTCAGACCCCAGAAAAGGTGTAATTGAGGGCCAGTCAGTCAGTCAGTCATAACCTTGAGAGACGCCGTTTTACAAACGTCAACATCCATCTCACAGTAGACATGAAGATGATTGGATACCTTAATGGTGATACCTGTGTATGATGGATGGAGGTTGGTTCAAAAAGGCTAAGGTGAGGTACAGCATACTGAAACAGCAGGACACAATCCCTCAAATCATCAACTGTTAGACTCCCCTGGCTATCACATGTTCATGGAGGGAATCCTCAACTCTCAGACTCCCCTGGCTATCACATGTTCATGGAGGGAATCCTCAACTGTGAGACTCCCCTGGCTATCACATGTTCATGGAGGGAATCCTCAACTGTGACTCCCCTGGCTATCACATGTTCATGGAGGGAATCCTCAACTGTGACTCCCCTGGCTATCACATGTTCATGGAGGGAATCCTCAACTGTTAGACTCCCCTGGCTATCACATGTTCATGGAGGGAATCCTCAACTGTGAGACTCCCCTGGCTATCACATGTTCATGGAGGGAATCCTCAACTGTTAGACTCCCCTGGCTATCACATGTTCATGGAGGGAATCCTCAACTGTTAGACTCCCCTGGCTATCACATGTTCATGGAGGGAATCCTCAACTGTTAGACTCCCCTGGCTATCACATGTTCATGGAGGGAATCCTCAACTGTGACTCCCCTGGCTATCACATGTTCATGGAGGGAATCCTCAACTGTGAGACTCCCCTGGCTATCACATGTTCATGGAGGGAATCCTCAACTGTGACTCCCCTGGCTATCACATGTTCATGGAGGGAATCCTCAACTGTTAGACTCCCCTGGCTATCACATGTTCATGGAGGGAATCCTCAACTGTTAGACTCCACTGGCTATCACATGTTCATGGAGGGAATCCTAACTCTACAGCCGTAAGGGTGATTGACGATAGACTGCTTTTGGAAGACGTGGTGGTGTCTTTGGCTGTGTGTGTCTTTGTGTCTGTGTGTGTCTTTGTGTCTGTGTGTGTGTGTGTGTGTGTGTGTGTGTGTGTGTGTGTGTGTGTGTGTGTGTGTGTGTGTGTGTGTGTGTGTGTGTGTGTCTGTGTGTGTGTGTGTGTGTGTCTGTGTGTCTGTGTGTGTGTGTGTGTCTGTGTGTGTGTGTGTGTCTGTGTGTGTGTGTGTGTGTGTCTGTGTGTGTGTGTGTGTGTGTCTGTGTGTCTGTGTGTGTGTGTGTGTGTGTGTGTGTGTGTGTGTGTGTGTCTGTGTGTCTGTGTGTGTGTGTGTGTCTGTGTGTGTGTGTCTGTCTGTGTGTGTGTGTGAAACAATTCATTTCTTGTCCAAATGTTAATTTGAATTGTAACAGATGTTCCTTATTACTTCATAATGAATGACTTCTAGCAGACACAGTTATCCAAAGTGACTTACAGTCAGTCATGCATCCATTTTACGTATTGGATGGCGCCAGGAATCGAACCCACAACCCTGCCAACTGAGCCACTAATGATCTGTCTTCTCCTGGGGGGGGGCTGGAGCCTCTACCAGTGAACACACCACTATGGTGCATAGGTAGAGTCTGTGTCCCAAATGTCACCCTATTCCCTGTACAGGGCTCTGGTCAAAACTAGTGCACTGTGTGGGGACTAGGATGCCATTTGAGACGCAGGGCATAGTCTCGCTAACCAGCTGTGAGAAATCGAATGAAATGTTATTTGTCACACGTGCCGAACACAACAGGTGTAGACTTTACCGTGAAATGCTTACTTACGAGCCCTTTGCCAACAATGCAGAGTTAAAAAGTATGAACATTTGCTCATAACATTTAAAAAAAAGTAACACAATAAATACCAATATACGAGGGTATATACAAGGGGTACTGGTACCGAGTCAATGTACAGGGGTACGAGGTAGTTGAGGTAATTGAGGTAATATGTACATGTACAGTTGAAGTCAGAAGTTTACATACACCTTAGCCAAATACATTTAAACTCAGTTTTTCACAATTCCTGACATTTAATCCTAGTAAAAATTCCCTGTCTTAGGTCAGTTAGGATAACCACTGTATTTTAAGAATGTGAAATGTCAGAATAATAGTAGAAATAATGATTTATTTCAGCTTTTATTTATTTCATCACATTCCCAGTGGGTCATAAGTTTACATACACTCAATTAGTATTTGCTAGCATTGCCATTAAATTGTTTAACTTAGCCTTCCACAAGCTTCCCACAATAAGTTGGGTGAATTTTGTCCCATTCCTCCTGGCAGAGTTGGTGTAACTGAGTCAGGTTGGTAGGCCTCCTTGCTCACACACGCTTTTTCAGTTCTGCCCACAAATCTTCTATAGGATTGAGGTCAGGGCTTTGTGATGGCCACTCCAATACCTTGACTTTGTTGTCCTTAAGCCATTTTACCACAACTTTGGAAGTATGCTTGGGGTCATTGTCCATTTGGAAGACCTATTTGCGACTAAGCTTTAACTTCCTGACTGATGTTTTGAGATGTTGCTTCAATATATCCACATAATTTTCCTTCCTCATGATGCTATCTATTTTGTGAAGTGCACCAGTCCCTCCTGCAGCAAAGCACCCCCACAGCATGATGCTGCCACCCCCATGCTTCACGGTTGGGATGGTGTTCTTCGGCTTGCAAGCATCCCTCTTTTTCCTCCAAACATAACGATGGTCATTATGGCCAAACAGTTCTATTTTTGTTTCATCAGACCAGAGGACAGTTGCAAACCGTAGTCTGGCTTTTTTATGGCGGTTTTGGAGCAGTGGCTTCTTCCTTGCTGAGTGGCCTTTCAGGTTATGTCGATATAGGACTTGTTTTAACTGTGGATATAGATACTTTTGTACCTGTTTCCTCCAGTATCTTCACAAGGTCCTTTGCTGTTGTTCTGGGATTGATTTGCACTTTTCGCACTAAAGTACGTTAATCTCTAGGAGACAGAACCCATCTCCTTCCTGAGCGGTATGACGGCTGTGTGGTCCCATGGTGTTTATACTTGCATACTATTGTTTGTACAGATGAACGTGGTACCTTCAGGCGTTTAGAAATTGCTCCCAAGGATGACCAGGACTTGTGGAGGTCAAAAAAAAAAATGTCTGAGGTCATGGCTGATTTCTTTAGATTTTCCCATGATGTCAAGCAAAGAGGCACTGAGTTTGAACGTAGGCCTTGAAATACATCCACAGGTACACCTCCAATTGACTCAAATTATGTCAATTAGCCTATTAGAAGCTTCTAAAGCCATTACATAATGTTCTGGCATTTTCAAGCTGTTTAAAAGCACAGTCAACTTAGTGTATGTAAACTTCTGACCCACTGGAATTGTGATACAGTGAATTATAAGTGAAATAATCTGTCTGTAAACAATTGTTGGAAAAATTACTTGTGTCATGCACAAAGTAGATGTCCTAACCGACTTGCCAAAACTATAGTTTGTTAACAAGAAATTTGTGGAGTGGTTGAAAAACGAGTTCTAATGACTCCAACCTAAGTGTATATAAACTTCCGACTTCAACTGTAGGTAGGGGTAAAAAGGACTAGGCAAGCAGGACAGATATAAACAGAGTCCCCATTTGGGACTCATATGCCTAGGTAGGGAAGGGAGTGTAAAATCAATCAATATAAATCTAATGAACCAAAATTGAGCAATTAACAGGCCTACATGAAAAACGAAATGTGGCCTATGTTCTAAACATAAAATGATCTTAAATGTTTCATCACCCTCTCTCTATCTCGGACCTATTGGCATGGATTCCTCAATCCAGTATTCCCAGATTATCGTGCTCTGGCTGAGATATAGGATATTGCTCCCTCCCGGTATATTGCTTTTAGCGCGTGCCCGTGCCTCCCCGCCCCAGCTCCTTCACACACACACAACAGATATTATCGGAGTATTAAAGAGGTCGGGGTGCCGGAGAGCACACACACCAACGAGGAAGGATTTGACCGCTCTAAATCGACAGGACGTGATGTGGATAGCGTACATTATCATAATAACACATCTGTTTCTCACTTCTACATGGTTCGCAATTCGGGATAAATCTCTGGATCATGTCAATCCCATTGTTTTCCCACCTTTTCTCATTACGTTCCATTCCTTTCCTTCCCTTAAAAGTGCTTCCATACATTTTAATAATCTACAAGTCTCCTAATCATTGGGTTTATGTATTGATTTTAGAGTGCAAACATGGCATTACCAGTTATTGATATAAACATCACGATACCGATGGGTGTTTAATTTTAATCTCTCAAAACACATCTATGCACTTACACTGACAGCTGTTTCTTTCTGCATAAAACATGCAAAAGATATGCATGCGCCTACTTACCTTTAAAGCAGAACGCCGTCCACAGGTAAACAGCGATATATACATATCCAAGACACTTCCAATGATGCATCGTACTTGTGTAATTAGAATCCTCCTTGTGCGCGCTGAGATCAAACTTCTGCTCGAGGAGGATGCTGCGACTCTTTTGACAGACGCTGGATGTACCGCTGGCGCGCGCAGTATCTCTCTCTCTCTCTCTCTCTCTCTCTCTCTCTCTCTCTCTCTCTCTCTCTCTATCTCTCTCTCTCTCTCTCGCTCTCTCATTCGTTGTTAGAGAGTGCAATGAAAGTGGATATCCATTTATCGTTTGTAAATTGTCACAACTTCACTGAAGTCAAACACAGAAGCACAAGTTATGCCCTCTCTGTCGGTGACGTGTCTCCTTCTGTCCCGTTCACTTTGTATTTATTAGTAAGGAACTCCCAACGTGGGGTAAAACATTTGCTCCACAGGTCAGGCAATTCGCCTCGTTTCCGATCACGGTGGACTGGAAAGCCTACAAGGACCGTTCTCCAGCCATCTGATGCTGGATGACACAACCAGCTGCGCCAGTGCATGCCAGTGTGCCCGTGGGATCAGACGTTGCACGCATCAACCAGTGACACGTCTTCAACTGTGTCATCGGGCTGACGGATTGATATAACATATGATGTGGTTAGCTAATCCTTAAAATGACTATCCAGCCGTTTTAAAATATGGCATGTGCCAGGAACGCGCCCATAGTCAACACCACATAGGTCACAACAACAGGGGTGCTTCCGTTTATTGGTTAATCTGGATCCCCATTAGCTTTTGCAGAAGCAGCAGCTACTCTTCCTGGGGTCCACACAAAAACATGACAAGTAACAAAACACTGACACACTGACAAGGACAGTCACACAACGATATACAAACACTGAACAACAACAACACAATGTGTGTGTTACAGTGTGTCTGTGTGTTACAGTGCGTCTGTGTGTTACAGTTTCTGTGTGTTACAGTGTGTCTGTGTTTTTTAGAGTGTGCCTGTGTGTTACAGTGTGTCTGTGTGTTCCAGTGTGTCTGTGTGTGTTACAGTCTGTCTGTGTGTTAGAGTGTGTCTGTGTGTTACAGTGTGTCTGTGTGTTACAGTGTGTCTGTGTGTTACAGTGTGTCTGTGTGTTACAGTGCGTCTGTGTGTTACAGTGTGTCTGTGTGTTACAGTTTCTTTGTGTTACAGTGTGTCTGTGTTTATGTGTCTGTGTGTTACAGTGTGTCTGTGTGTTACAGTTTCTGTGTGTTACAGTGTGTCTGTGTGTTACAGTTTCTGTGTGTTACAGTGTGTCTGTGTGTTACAGTGTGTCTGTGTTTATTAGAGTGTGTCTGTGTGTTACAGTGTGTCTGTGTGTTACAGTGTGTCTGTGTGTTACAGTGTGTATGTGTGTTACAGTGTGTCTGTGTGGATTAGAGTGTGTCTGTGTGTTACAGTGTGTCTGTGTGTTACAGTGTGTCTGTGTGTTACAGTGTGTCTGTATGTTACAGTGTGTCTGTGTGTTACAGTGTGTCTGTGTGTTACAGTGTGTCTGTGTGTTAGAGTGTGTCTGTGTGTTACAGTGTGTCTGTGTGTTACAGTGTGTCTGTGTGTTACAGTGTGTCTGTGTGTTAGATTGTGTCTGTGTGTTACAGTGTGTCTGTGTGTTAGAGTGTGTCTGTGTGTTAGAGTGTGTCTGTGTGTTACAGTGTGTCTGTGTGTTACAGTGTGTCTGTGTGGGTTAGAGTGTGTCTGTGTGTGTTACAGTGTGTCTGTGTGTTACAGTGTGTATGTATGTTACAGTGTGTCTGTGTGTTACAGTGTGTCTGTGTGTTACAGTGTGTCTGTGTGTTGCAGTGTGTCTGTGTGTTACAGTGTGCCTGTGTGTTACAGTGTGTCTGTGTGTTACAGTGTGTATGTGTGTTGCAGTGTGTCTGTGTGTTACAGTGTGCCTGTGTGTTACAGTGTGTCTGTGTGTATGTGTGGGTTAGAGTGTGTCTGTGTGTGTTACAGTGTGTCTGTGTGTTGCAGTGTGTCTGTGTGTTACAGTGTGTCTGTGTGTTACAGTGTGTCTGTGTGTTACAGTGTGTCTGTGTGTTAGAGTGTGTCTGTGTGTTACAGTGTGTCTGTGTGTTAGAGTGTGTCTGTGTGTTACAGTGTGTCTGTGTGTTAGAGTGTGTCTGTGTGTTACAGTGTGTCTGTGTGTTAGAGTGTGTCTGTGTGTTACAATGTGTCTGTGTGTTACAGTGTGTTTGTGTGTTGCAGTGTGTCTGTGTGTTACAGTGTGTCTGTGTGTTAGAGTGTGTCTGTGTGTTACAGTGTGTCTGTGTGTTACAGTGTGTCTGTGTGTTACAGTGTGTCTGTGTGTTACAGTGTGTCTGTGTGTTACAGTGTGTCTGTGTGTTACAGTGTGTCTGTGTATTAGAGTGTGTCTGTGTGTTACAGTGTGTCTGTGTGTTGCAGTATGTCTGTGTGTTACAGTGTGTCTGTGTGTTAGAGTGTGTCTGTGTGTTACAGTGTGTCTGTGTGTTACAGTGTGTCTGTGTGTTAGAGTGTGTCTGTGTGTTACAGTGTGTCTGTGTGTTACAGTGTGTCTGTGTGTTACAGTGTGTCTGTGTATTAGAGTGTGTCTGTGTGTTACAGTGTGTCTGTGTGTTACAGTGTGTCTGTGTGTTACAGTGTGTCTGTGTGTGTTAGTGTGTCTGTGTGTTACAGTGTGTCTTTGTGTTACAGTGTGTCTATGTGTTACAGTGTGTCTGTGTGTTACAGTGTGTCTGTGTGTTACAGTGTGTCTGTGTGTGTTAGTTTGTCTGTGTGTTACAGTGTGTCTGTGTGTTACAGTGTGTCTGTGTGTTACAGTGTGTCTGTGTGTTACAGTGTGTCTGTGTGTTACAGTGTGTCTGTGTGTGTTAGTGTGTCTGTGTGTTACAGTGTGTCTGTGTGTTACAGTGTGTCTGTGTGTTACAGTGTGTCTGTGTGTTACAGTGTGTCTGTGTGTGTTAGTGTGTCTGTGTGTGTTAGTGTGTCTGTGTGTTACAGTGTGTCTGTGTGTTACAGTGTGTCTGTGTGTTACAGTGTGTCTGTGTGTTACAGTGTGTCTGTGTGTGTTACAGTGTGTCTGTGTGTTACAGTGTGTCTGTGTGTTACAGTGTGTCTGTGTGTTACAGTGTGTCTGTGTTACAGTGTGTCTGTGTGTTACAGTGTGCCTGTGTGTTACAGTGTGTCTGTGTGTTACAGTGTGTCTGTGTTTATTAGAGTGTGTATGTGTGTTACAGTGTGTCTGTGTGTTACAATGTGTCTGTGTTGGTTAGAGTGTGTCTGTGTGTTACAGTGTGTCTGTGTGTTACAGTGTGTCTGTGTGTTACAGTGTGTCTGTGTGTTACAGTGTGTCTGTGTTTATTAGAGTGTGTCTGTGTGTTACAGTGTGTCTGTGTGTTACAATGTGTCTGTGTGGGTTAGAGTGTGTCTGTGTGTTACAGTGTGTCTGTGTGTTACAGTGTGTCTGTGTGTTACAGTGTGTCTGTGTGGGTTAGTGTGTCTGTGTGTTACAGTGTGTCTGTGTGTTACAGTGTGTCTATGTGTTACAGTGTGTCTGTGTGTTACAGTGTGTCTGTGTGTTACAGTGTGTCTGTGTGTGTTAGTGTGTCTGTGTGTTACAGTGTGTCTGTGTGTTACAGTGTGTCTGTGTGTTACAGTGTGTCTGTGTGTTACAGTGTGTCTGTGTGTGTTAGTGTGTCTGTGTGTGTTAGTGTGTCTGTGTGTTACAGTGTGTCTGTGTGTTACAGTGTGTCTGTGTGTGTTAGTGTGTCTGTGTGTGTTAGTGTTTCTGTGTGTTACAGTGTGTCTGTGTGTTACAGTGTGTCTGTGTGTTACAGTGTGTCTGTGTGTTACAGTGTGTCTGTATGTTACAGTGTGTCTGTGTGTTACAGTGTGTCTGTGTTTATTAGAGTGTGTCTGTGTGTTACAGTGTGTCTGTGTGTTACAATGTGTCTGTGTTTATTAGAGTGTGTCTGTGTGTTACAGTGTGTCTGTGTGTTACAGTGTGTCTGTGTGGGTTAGTGTGTCCCCTCACAGTCCCGACACCCCACCGTTTCCATTGCTGCACACCGTTCTGTCGTACTGAACGCAACCCTGATGTGTAGTTCTTATATAATATGACATCATTTGGTGACACAATAAAATAATCTCAATTTGTAATATTGTAATTATTTTGCATTTGATTATGTCAGCAGTGCATTATTGTATGAGAGAGGTAAACACCATCAATGACCAGATTGCACAATTATCCCCATAGCAACAGGAAGTAGGGGTGCTGAGGGTGCTGCAGCACCCCCTGAGAAATACACTGTAACACTGGGCCTTTACTAGTCCTGTATTAACAGACTGATATAGCAGTCTGTAGCACTGGGCCTTTACTAGTCCTGTATTAACAGACTGATATAGCAGTCTGTAACACTGGGCCTTTACTAGTCCTGTATTAACAGACTGATATAGCAGTCTGTAACACTGGGCCTTTACTAGTCCTGTATTAACAGACTGATATAGCAGTCTGTAACACTGGGCCTTTACTAGTCCTGTATTAACAGACTGATATAGCAGTCTGTAACACTGGGCCTTTACTAGTCCTGTATTAACAGACTGATATAGCAGTCTGTAGCACTGGGCCTTTACTAGTCCTGTATTAACAGACTGAAATAGCAGTCTGTAACACTGGGCCTTTACTAGTCCTGTATTAACAGACTGATATAGCAGTCTGTAACACTGGGCCTTTACTAGTCCTGTATTAACAGACTAATATATAGCAGTCTGTAACACTGGGCCTTTACTAGTCCTGTATTAACAGACTGATATAGCAGTCTGTAACACTGGTCCTTTACTAGTCCTGTATTAACAGACTGATATAGCAGTCTGTAACACAGGTCCTTTACTAGTCCTGTATCAACAGACTGATATAGCAGTCTGTAACACTGGGCCTTTACTAGTCCTGTATTAACAGACTGATATAGCAGTCTGTAACACTGGGCCTTTACTAGTCTTGTATTAACAGACTGATATAGCAGTCTGTAACACAGGTCCTTTACTAGTCCTGTATTAACAGACTGATATAGCAGTCTGTAACACTGGTCCTTTACTAGTCCTGTATTAGCAGACTGATATAGCAGTCTGTAGCACTGGTCCTTTACTAGTCCTGTATTAACAGACTGATATAGCAGTCTGTAACACTGGGCCTTTACTAGTCCTGTATTAACAGACTGATATAGCAGTCTGTAACACTGGTCCTTTACTAGTCCTGTATTAACAGACTGATATAGCAGTCTGTAACACTGGGCCTTTACTAGTCCTGTATTAACAGACTGATATAGCAGTCTGTAACACTAGGCCTTTACTAGTCCTGTATTAACAGACTGATATAGCAGTCTGTAACACTGGTCCTTTACTAGTCCTGTATTAACAGACTGATATAGCAGTCTGTAACACTGGTCCTTTACTAGTCCTGTATTAACAGACTGATATAGCAGTCAGTAGCACTGGGCCATTACTAGTCCTGTATTAACAGACTAATATATAGCAGTCTGTAACACTGGGCCTTTACTAGTCCTGTATTAACAGACTGATATAGCAGTCTGTAACACTGGTCCTTTACTAGTCCTGTATTAACAGACTGATATAGCAGTCTGTAACACAGGTCCTTTACTAGTCCTGTATCAACAGACTGATATAGCAGTCTGTAACACTGGGCCTTTACTAGTCCTGTATTAACAGACTGATATAGCAGTCTGTAACACTGGGCCTTTACTAGTCTTGTATTAACAGACTGATATAGCAGTCTGTAACACAGGTCCTTTACTAGTCCTGTATTAACAGACTGATATAGCAGTCTGTAACACTGGTCCTTTACTAGTCCTGTATTAGCAGACTGATATAGCAGTCTGTAGCACTGGTCCTTTACTAGTCCTGTATTAACAGACTGATATAGCAGTCTGTAACACTGGGCCTTTACTAGTCCTGTATTAACAGACTGATATAGCAGTCTGTAACACTGGTCCTTTACTAGTCCTGTATTAACAGACTGATATAGCAGTCTGTAACACTGGTCCTTTACTAGTCCTGTATTAACAGACTGATATAGCAGTCTGTAACACTGGGCCTTTACTAGTCCTGTATTAACAGACTGATATAGCAGTCTGTAACACTGGTCCTTTACTAGTCCTGTATTAACAGACTGATATAGCAGTCTGTAACACTGGGCCTTTACTAGTCCTGTATTAACAGACTGATATAGCAGTCTGTAACACTGGGCCTTTACTAGTCCTGTATTAACAGACTGATATAGCAGTCTGTAACACTGGTCCTTTACTAGTCCTGTATTAACAGACTGATATAGCAGTCTGTAACACTGGGCCTTTACTAGTCCTGTATTAACAGACTGATATAGCAGTCTGTAACACTGGGCCTTTACTAGTCCTGTATTAACAGACTGATATAGCAGTCTGTAACACTGGGCCTTTACTAGTCCTGTATTAACAGACTGATATAGCAGTCTGTAGCACTGGGCCATTACTAGTCCTTTATTAACAGACTGATATAGCAGTCTGTAACACTGGGCCTTTACTAGTCCTGTATTAACAGACTGATATAGCAGTCTGTAGCACTGGGCCTTTACTAGTCCTGTATTAACAGACTGAAATAGCAGTCTGTAACACTGGGCCTTTACTAGTCCTGCATTAACAGACTGATATAGCAGTCTGTAACACTGGTCCTTTACTAGTCCTGTATTAACAGACTGATATAGCAGTCTGTAACACTGGTCCTTTACTAGTCCTGTATTAACAGACTGATATAGCAGTATGTAGCACTGGGCCTTTACTAGTCCTGTATTAACAGACTGAAATAGCAGTCTGTAACACTGGGCCTTTACTAGTCCTGAATTAACAGACTGATATAGCAGTCTGTAACACTGGGCCTTTACTAGTCCTGTATTAACAGACCGATATAGCAGTCTGTAACACTGGGCCTTTACTAGTCCTGTATTAACAGACTGATATAGCAGTCTGTAGCACTGGGCCTTTACTAGTCCTGTATTAACAGACTGAAATAGCAGTCTGTAACACTGGGCCTTTACTAGTCCTGCATTAACAGACTGATATAGCAGTCTGTAACACTGGTCCTTTACTAGTCCTGTATTAACAGACTGATATAGCAGTCTGTAACACTGGGCCTTTACTAGACCTGTATTAACAGACTGATATAGCAGTCTGTAGCACTGGGCCTTTACTAGTCCTGTATTAACAGACCGATATAGCAGTCTGTAACACTGGGCCTTTACTAGTCCTGTATTAACAGACTGATATAGCAGTCTGTAACACTGGGCCTTTACTAGTCCTGTATTAACAGACTGATATAGCAGTCTGTAACACTGGTCCTTTACTAGTCCTGCATTAACAGACTGATATTGCAGTCTGTAACACTGGTCCTTTACTAGTCCTGTATTAACAGACTGATATAGCAGTCTGTAACACTGGTCCTTTACTAGTCCTGTATTAACAGACTGATATAGCAGTCTGTAACACTGGGCCTTTACTAGTCCTGCATTAACAGACCGATATAGCAGTCTGTAACACTGGTCCTTTACTAGTCCTGTATTAACAGAACTATATAGTAGTCTGTAGCACTGGTCCTTTACTAGTCCTGTATTAACAGACTGATATAGCAGTCTGTAACACTGGTCCTTTACTAGTCCTGTATTAACAGACTGATATAGCAGTCTGTAACACTGGTCCTTTACTAGTCCTGTATTAACAGACTGATATAGCAGTCTGTAACACTGGGCCTTTACTAGTCCTGTATTAACAGACTGATATAGCAGTCTGTAACACTGGTCCTTTACTAGTCCTGTATTAACAGACTGATATAGCAGTCTGTAACACTGGGCCTTTACTAGTCCTGTATTAACAGACTGATATAGCAGTCTGTAACACTGGGCCTTTACTAGTCCTGTATTAACAGACTGATATAGCAGTCTGTAACACTGGTCCTTTACTAGTCCTGTATTAACAGACTGATATAGCAGTCTGTAACACTGGGCCTTTACTAGTCCTGTATTAACAGACTGATATAGCAGTCTGTAACACTGGGCTTTTACTAGTCCTGTATTAACAGACTGATATAGCAGTCTGTAACACTGGGCCTTTACTAGTCCTGTATTAACAGACTGATATAGCAGTCTGTAACACTGGTCCTTTACTAGTCCTGTATTAACAGACTGATATAGCAGTCTGTAACACTGGGCCTTTACTAGTCCTGTATTAACAGACTGATATAGCAGTCTGTAGCACTGGGCCATTACTAGTCCTGTATTAACAGACTGATATAGCAGTCTGTAACACTGGGCCTTTACTAGTCCTGTATTAACAGACTGATATAGCAGTCTGTAGCACTGGGCCTTTACTAGTCCTGTATTAACAGACTGAAATAGCAGTCTGTAACACTGGGCCTTTACTAGTCCTGCATTAACAGACTGATATAGCAGTCTGTAACACTGGTCCTTTACTAGTCCTGTATTAACAGACTGATATAGCAGTCTGTAACACTGGTCCTTTACTAGTCCTGTATTAACAGACTGATATAGCAGTCTGTAACACTGGGCCTTTACTAGTCCTGTATTAACAGACTGATATAGCAGTCTGTAACACTGGGCCTTTACTAGTCCTGTATTAACAGACTGATATAGCAGTCTGTAACACTGGGCCTTTACTAGTCCTGTATTAACAGACTGATATAGCAGTCTGTAACACTGGGCCTTTACTAGTCCTGTATTAACAGACTGATATAGCAGTCTGTAACACTGGGCCTTTACTAGTCCTGTATTAACAGACTGAAATAGCAGTCTGTAACACTGGGCCTTTACTAGTCCTGCATTAACAGACTGATATAGCAGTCTGTAGCACTGGGCCTTTACTAGTCCTGTATTAACAGACAGATATAGCAGTCTGTAACACTGGGCCTTTACTAGTCCTGTATTAACAGACTGATATAGCAGTCTGTAACACTGGGCCTTTACTAGTCCTGTATTAACAGACTGATATAGCAGTCTGTAACACTGGTCCTTTACTAGTCCTGCATTAACAGACTGATATAGCAGTCTGTAACACTGGTCCTTTACTAGTCCTGTATTAACAGACTGATATAGCAGTCTGTAACACTGGTCCTTTACTAGTCCTGTATTAACAGACTGATATAGCAGTCTGTAACACTGGGCCTTTACTAGTCCTGCATTAACAGACCGATATAGCAGTCTGTAACACTGGTCCTTTACTAGTCCTGTATTAACAGAACTATATAGTAGTCTGTAGCACTGGTCCTTTACTAGTCCTGTATTAACAGACTGATATAGCAGTCTGTAACACTGGGCCTTTACTAGTCCTGTATTAACAGACTGATATAGCAGTCTGTAACACTGGGCCTTTACTAGTCCTGTATTAACAGACTGATATAGCAGTCTGTAACACTGGTCCTTTACTAGTCCTGTATTAACAGACTGATATAGCAGTCTGTAACACTGGTCCTTTACTAGTCCTGTATTAACAGACTGATATAGCAGTCTGTAACACTGGGCCTTTACTAGTCCTGCATTAACAGACCGATATAGCAGTCTGTAACACTGGGCCTTTACTAGTCCTGTATTAACAGACTGATATAGCAGTCTGTAACACTGGGCCTTTACTAGTCCTGTATTAACAGACTGATATAGCAGTCTGTAGCACTGGTCCTTTACTAGTCCTGCATTAACAGACTGATATAGCAGTCTGTAACACTGGGCCTTTACTAGTCCTGTATTAACAGACTGATATAGCAGTCTGTAACACTGGTCCTTTACTAGTCCTGTATTAACAGACCTATATAGTAGTCTGTAGCACTGGTCCTTTACTAGTCCTGTATTAACAGACTGATATAGCAGTCTGTAACACTGGGCCTTTACTAGTCCTGTATTAACAGACTGATATAGCAGTCTGTAACACTGGGCCTTTACTAGTCCTGTATTAACAGACTGATATAGCAGTCTGTAACACTGGTCCTTTACTAGTCCTGTATTAAAAGACCGATATAGCAGTCTGTAGCACTGGGCCTTTACTAGTCCTGTATTAACAGACTGATATAGCAGTCTGTAACACTGGGCCTTTACTAGTCCTGTATTAACAGGCTGATATAGCAGTCTGTAACACTGGGCCTTTACTAGTCCTGTATTAACAGGCTGATATAGCAGTCTGTAACACTGGGCCTTTACTAGTCCTGTATTAACAGACTGATATAGCAGTCTGTAACACTGGGCCTTTACTAGTCCTGTATTAACAGACTGATATAGCAGTCTGTAACACTGGTCCTTTACTAGTCCTGTATTAACAGACTGATATAGCAGTCTGTAGCACTGGTCCTTTACTAGTCCTGTATTAACAGACTGATATAGCAGTCTGTAACACTGGGCCTTTACTAGTCCTGTATTAACAGACTGATATAGCAGTCTGTAACACTGGGCCTTTACTAGTCCTGTATTAACAGACCGATATAGCAGTCTGTAACACTGGGCCTTTACTAGTCCTGTATTAACAGACTGATATAGCAGTCTGTACCACTGGTCCTTTACTAGTCCTGTATTAACAGACTGATACAGCAGTCTGTAACACTGGGCCTTTACTAGTCCTGTATTAACAGACCGATATAGCAGTCTGTAACACTGGGCCTTTACTAGTCCTGTATTAACAGACTGATATAGCAGTCTGTAGCACTGGGCCTTTACTAGTCCTGTATTAACAGACTGATATAGCAGTCTGTAACACTGGGCCTTTACTAGTCCTGTATTAACAGACTGATATAGCAGTCTGTAGCACTGGGCCTTTACTAGTCCTGTATTAACAGACCGATATAGCAGTCTGTAACACTGGGCCTTTACTAGTCCTGTATTAACAGACTGATATAGCAGTCTGTACCACTGGTCCTTTACTAGTCCTGTATTAACAGACTGATACAGCAGTCTGTAACACTGGGCCTTTACTAGTCCTGTATTAACAGACCGATATAGCAGTCTGTAACACTGGGCCTTTACTAGTCCTGTATTAACAGACTGATATAGCAGTCTGTAGCACTGGGCCTTTACTAGTCCTGTATTAACAGACTGATATAGCAGTCTGTAACACTGGGCCTTTACTAGTCCTGTATTAACAGACCGATATAGCAGTCAGTAGAACAGGGTAAACCCTTTATCTCCCGACCCCTGCAGGGTTTCCTGTAGAGTACCAACGTGTTCTAGACTGTGTCCCAAAAGGCACCCTACTTCCTATAGAAGGGTTAGCTGACAACGTCAGGAAAACGATGTGCACGCTTCAATAGGGCAGAAGTCAATGAGTTGTTGTTATTCTGGATGGCCAGATAGCTACCAACAGTGAGAAGAAGCTGCCATGTGGGGAATCATAGGTGGCTCCTTTCAGCTGGTTTCATCTTGTTTAGAGGTGTTTTAACTGATTTCATGTCGATGGCAAAAATTCGCTAGCTAGCTAACCAACAACTGCAATGATGTATTTGAGAGACAACAAATGCTTATTGTGTAAATATATTTATGTTTTCAATAAACATTGGGGACTAAATATAGTTTACATGTTGTCAACAGTCTAAGCCAACCCCGTCTGCTTTGCCCCATAGTTGCGCACGTGTCGGTTTGTTGCTAAACAACCAACCCATCTATATATGCAGTACTTTTGACCGAAGCCCGTGCACTATTAAGGGAATAGGGAGCCATTTTGAGTTTTCAAGTTACACGTCCGTTCCCTGACCCTTCCCACTGGACACAGACGTCATTTCAACGTCTAGTTTTGATTTACATTTGGTTGAGTTGTCAACTGTTATGAATTCAATGTGAAATCAACCAAACATTTCACCATGTCATTGGGTTTAGGCTCAAAGTTGGGTGAATAAAAGACGATATTCCCTTATGTTGAATACTTTTTGCAAATCCAATCAGTTTTCCACGTTGAATCAACGTCATCACATTGGATGTTTTAGTTGAAATGTCATGGAAACAACGTTGATTCTATCACATTTTGCCCAGTAGGTTTCTCCCTCTGTCTTTGTTAAAATCTCCCCCTCCATTCCATATTCACCATCTCTCCACTTCTCTCCATTCCTTCTTATGTACCTTTCTATCTCCCCCTCCCTCTCTCTCCCCCTCTCTCCCTCTCTCCTCCTCTCCCCCCCCTCTCTCTCCCCCTCTCTCCCTCTCTCCTCCTCTCCCCCCTCTCTCTCCCACCCTCTCTCTCGCTCTCTCTCCCCCTCTCTCTCTCTCTCTCCTCCCCTCTCTCTTCCCTCTCTCACTCCCTCTCTCCCCCTCTCTCTCTCTCTCCTCCTCTCTCTCTCGCTCTCTCTTCCCTCTCTCCCCCCCTCTCTCTCCTCCTCTCTCTCTTGCTCTCTCTTCCCCATCTCACTCCCTCTCTCCCCCTCTCGCTCTCTCTCTTCCCTCTCTCTCCCCCTCTCTCCCCCTCTCTTCTCTCTCTTTATTTCTCTCAGTCTGCAATCACAAGTAGTGCGCAAATGTCTCTCATCATCAGCGGTGCATTCATCCTCGGACCTCCTCCGCCTGTAAAAAATGCACTGCTTCAGTTCTGTCTGATCTCACCCTGCATGCACAAGCAGCTCACCATCACCTAGCATCACATCAGCGCCCCCTCGGCTGGGCCGACGGAGGTTTCATCCCAAATTGTACCCTAATCCCTATGTAGTGCACTGCTTTTGACTAGGCACTGTAGCGAATAGGGTGGCATTTGGGACTCATCTGGAGAGTTAAAAGAGAGATTTGAGGACCGTTGGAGAGGAGTTACAGTACATGATGAGTTGACTTGTATTCCGGCTGCGTCCTCTTCAACTTTGTCCCCGTCAGGTCAGCATATCGGCGCATTATCACAACATAGCCGAACTTCTTCTTGACGTGGATCGTCTGGATGTTTTTGTAGAAGTAGACATATCTTCTAAGGAGCGGCGTGGATGGTTAATTACATGCTTTTACATTTATATTTCAAGACCTCCTAAACAAGAGTCCCATCAGGGAAAATAAGGGAATTTCCTACAATATCTGGACAGCGCAGGCCTCCCTTCAAAATAAGATGTTATCTCAATATGATCAATGTTATGTGAAAAAAATATATATAAATGAATAAAAAAGAAATAGATGACTTTTTCAGGACCTCAAAAGACTTCACACACAATCCACATAAAAGGAAAGATAGTGGAATGGGGGAAGGAAATCTATTTTTCAAGCCCTTGGAGAGGTCACTTCAGAAGCCAGTGACACTGAAATGAGACCGACCTTGTTCACCCTGAAGACAGACTTTCTGGACCATCTAATAGTATCACTTCTCTGCTGCCACTCACACCTGCTCACTCTGAATCCCTCTCTCTCTGGAACACAGACTGTCATAAACATGTCTATAGCTGTGACAAGGTGTGTGTGCTTGTGTGCGTTTATCCATGCATGCATGTGTGTGTGTGCTACAGACAGACAGACAAGCAGAGAGACAAGCAGACAGACAGACAGACAGACAGACAGACAGACAGACAGACAGACAGACAGACAGACAGACAGACAGACAGACAGACAGACAGGCAGGCAGACAGACAGACAAGCAGAGAGACAGTCAATCAGACAGACAGACAGACAAGCAGAGAGACAGTCAATCAGACAGACAGGCAGACAGACAGATATACAAGCAGAGAGACACTCAATCAGACAGACAGACAGACAGACAGACAGACAGTCAGACAAGCAGAGAGACAGTCAATCAGACAGACAGGCAGGCGGACAGACATACAAGCATAGAGACAGTCAATCAGACAGACAGACAGACAAGCAGAGAGACACTCAATCAGACAGACAGACAAGCAGACAGACAGACAGACAGACAGACATACAAGCATAGAGATACTCAATCAGACAGACAGACAAGCAGAGAGACAGTCAATCAGACAGGCAGACAGACAGACAGACAGACAGACAGACAGACAGACAGACAGGCAGACAGACAAGCAGAGAGACAGTCAATCAGACAGACAGGCAGGCAGACAGACAGACAAGCAGAGAGACAGTCAATCAGATAGACAGGCAGACAGACATACAAGCAGAGAGATACTCAATCAGACAGACAGGCAGACAGACAGACAGACAGACAGACAGGCAGACAGACAGAAAAGCAGAGAGAATGTCAATCAGACAGGCAGACAGACAGACAGACAAGCAGAGAGACAGTCATTCAGACAGACAGGCAGACAGACAGACATACAAGCAGAGAGACAGTCAATCAGACAGACAGACAAGCAGAGAGACAGACAGATAGGCAGACAGACAAGCAGACAGATAAGCAGAGAGACAGCCAATTAGACAAGCAGACAGACAGACAGACAGACAAGCAGAGAGACAGTCAATCAGACAGACAGGCAGACAAACAGACAGACAGACAAGCAGAGAGACAGTCAATCAGACAGACAAGCAGAGAGACACTCAATCAGACAGACAGACAAGCAGAGAGACAGTCAATCAGACAGACAGGCAGACAGACAGACAGACAGACAGGCAGGCAGGCATGCAGACAGATAGACAGGCAGACAGACAGACAGACAGACAGACAGACAGACAGACAGACAGACAGACAGACAGACAGACAGACGCTCTGTCTTCCACATCTTCCAGTATCAGATCAAAACATGATTCTTTATCCCAGGTGGATTGTTATTGTGGGTGACACGCAACAAACTACATCCCAGCCTGAAACAACAGATTCTCCAGGCCTGGTTATGTGGAACAGCGTTGCAGAGTGGTTGTTTATGAAATATTAATGAGTTTTGTTGGAAAAAAACGGGCCTGTCACTGAGGCATCTGCCGTGTAATTGTGGAAGAGGGGTTGACAGTTAGGAATATCTAGAGGTGCTGCTAAATAATTACAACATAAATACACACACACACACACACACACACACACACACACACACACACACCTGTCTCCCTGACTCAGATCTCCAGCATGGAACATTAAACAGTAGGATGATGTAGAACACAGAGGGATAGAGACTAGATGGGGTCCCGCTCTCTTTCTATCATTTTAACATGGCATACTTCAAATCATCAATTAGTCCCAAATCATTCAATATGCTGAAGGTAGTATTGTAAAAGTACATAAAATTCCCCCAAACTAACATCTCAGGGTAATTTTGATGACCAAAAGGTGATCAATGACTCATAGAAATAGGAATACAGATAAGACACGATAGAAATATCAATCATAGAAATAGACACCATAGTAATGTGCCACCCTCCGTCCCAACTTTACTAAATGATGAATGAACAGACTCCCTACCTTTGTCTTTGCTGCCCTCCGCTGGTGAAAAGATGAACAATCGATAACTGTGGCCATCTTGTGGTGAGAAAGGAACATTACAATCAAATACCTCTTTTATTATTATTTGTTATTAGTTTTTGTACTTTTTACCCCTTTTTCTCCCCAATTTCGTGATATCCAATTGGTAGTGACAGTCTTGTCCCGTAAAAAAAATTAAAATACTTTTGGCAAAACATTTGTCTTCTTTAACTTCATTTGATTTAGTTAAACACATGAGACCCTTACACTGACCAGGTTTATTTCCAATACAATATTACAGAAGAAGTTGCAACATGTGAAAGACAGACAGCTAGAGATGGTGTGTGTGTCTGTGTGTGTGTGTGTGTGTGTGTATGCAACATAGTGCATAAGAAGAATCCAGAATGTGTCATTGGTATGTGCTGACTGACGACAGGAAAGAGTAAGAACGTTTAGCAGGCAGGTGACTTTGTACATTTCTAATGTGAACCGACATAAATGTATACAAATAATAATATAGAGATATGCTATAAGATATCGGTGGCTTGGTTATTGCTTATAGTCCTATGTACATGTTCGTCACAGTGTTTGGCTTGAATCCAAGGGTTTGAACAACAGATGCACGTTATAGTTAGCCTGGTTCCAGATCTGTTTGTGCTCTTGCCAACTCCATTACTTTCACTGCAAGCCAATTGGTAGCCTGGGTACCAGTCTGTTTGTGCTATCTTGCCACTCCTTGAGTCGGAATCATGGCACAAACAGATCTAGGACCAGGCTAGCCAATTGGCATGACGTTGAGTGATGAGGATTTGGCGTGATGGCACAAACAGACTGGCACTCAGGCTACGTTGTATATAGTCACGTAAACAAGTGACTATGTGTTATACAGTTTGGAGGTGAAGTCCTTTAGTAATGTAGCCTGAAACCCAGATCTGTTTCGTGTTAACATTCCACTCCTTGTACTCTGTGTCATGTGCCAAACATGGCGTGACAAGAAGTGGAATGTTAGCACAAACAGACTGGTACCCAGGCTATCAGTGATGATGTACAGTAGGTATAATTATATTACATGGTGTAATTTAGGACAAGGATGTTGAATTCCACTTGCAAGTATAGGGGTTACGGCTTCAAGGGTGAAGAGGTCGCGATAGATGTTGATTCTTCTAATGGAACATTTGGAGGGTGACCTTTAGGGTCAGGGGTTAGGGGTTAGGGGTTAGGGGTTAGGGGTTAAGCTTGGAGTTGTGTAACAAGCGTCACAGTATAGCTTCCTTCCCTGGGCGCTGGGCTCCAACCAACCAGGGATCATGTGCCTCGTATATACACATGACCCCCCCTCGACCCCCAGCGTCTTAGCCAATCACACTATAGAAAGGGTAGCGATTCCAACTCTGTTGCATATGGTTTTTTAGGTCTTGGTGGGTGTGGGGGGGGGGGGGGGGGGGTACTCAGCGGGGGTTGAGAGCAGTGGTCGGGGACTTGTTCAGGATCTTCAATGTCTGGCACTAAGGTACATCTGAAGAGATGAGGATGGTAGGGTGTAGGGGTTGGGAAGTAGGGTGTAGGGGTTAGGATGGTAGGGTGTAGGGGTTAGGATGGTAGGGTGTAAGGTCTAGGATGTAGGGTGTAAGGTCTAGGATGTAGGGTGTAGGGGTTAGGACGTAGGGTGTAGGGGTTAGGACGTAGGGTGTAGGGGTTAGGACGTAGGGTGTAGGGGTTAGGACGTAGGGTGTAGGGGTTAGGACGTAGGGTGTAGGGGTTAGGACGTAAGGTGTAGGGGTTAGGATGGTAGGGTGTAGGGGTTAGGGTGGCAGGGTGTAGGGGTTAGGATGTAGGGTGTAGGGGTTAGGATGTAGGGTGTAGGGGTTAGGATGTAGGGTGTAGGGGTTAGGATGGTAGGGTGTAAGGTCTAGGATGTAGGGTGTAAGGTCTAGGATGTAGGGTGTAGGGGTTAGGACGTAGGGTGTAGGGGTTAGGACGTAGGGTGTAGGGGTTAGGACGTAGGGTGTAGGGGTTAGGACGTAGGGTGTAGGGGTTAGGACGTAGGGTGTAGGGGTTAGGACGTAAGGTGTAGGGGTTAGGATGGTAGGGTGTAGGGGTTAGGGTGGCAGGGTGTAGGGGTTAGGATGTAGGGTGTAGGGGTTAGGATGTAGGGTGTAGGGGTTAGGATGTAGGGTGTAGGGGTTAGGGTGGCAGGGTGGCAGGGTGTAGGGGTTAGGGTGTAGGGGTTAGGATGTAGGGTGTAGGGGTTAGGATGTAGGGTGTAGGGGTTAGGATGGTAGGGTGTAGGGGTTAGGAAGTAGGGTGTAGGGGTTAGGACGTAGGGTGTAGGGGTTAGGATGGTAGGGTGTAAGGTCTAGGATGGTAGGGTGTAGGGGTTAGGGTGGCAGGGTGGCAGGGTGTAGGGGTTAGGGTGTAGGGTGTAGGGGTTAGGATGTAGGGTGTAGGGGTTAGGGTGGCAGGGTGTAGGGGTTATGATGGTAGGGTGTAGGGGTTAGGGTGGCAGGGTGTAGGGGTTATGTGGTGGTTAGGGTGGAGGGGTTCGGGTGGCAGGTGTAGGGTTATGATGGGTGTAGGGGTTAGGGGCTGGCAGGGTGTAGGGTTGTATGAGGTAGGGTGGTAGGGGTAGGGTAGGTGTACGGGTTATGATCAGGTAGGGTGTAGGGCTAGAGTAGGGTGGCTAGGGCTAGGATGTAGGGTGTAGGGGGTTAGGGTGTAGGGTTAGGTTAGGTGTAGCGGTTAGGGAGTAGAGTTCCATTCCAGTCCTGGAGGGCAGAAACCCTTCTGTTTTGTCTTTCTACCTGGTAGTTAATTGCAGTCACCTGGTGTCCCAGGTCTGAATCAGTCCCTTATTAGAAGGACAGGATGAAAACCAAAGTGTTTCGTCCCTCCAGGACCGACATTGAACAGCCCTGGTTTAGGGGTTAGGGGTTAGGGTCTAGTTACTATGTGTTCTAGGGTGTAGGGTATAGGGGTTACGGTGTAGGGGCTAGGGTCTATGTATTGAAGGGTGGGGTGGTGAGGTACAAAGTGATGGCTGGAGTGAAGATGAGGATGGTACCCAGTATGGAGACAGTGAGGAACACCCACAATAAGATCCTGTCCAACACCTGAGCCACAAACTTCCAGTCCTGCACCACCTGGAGGGAGGGAGGAGAGAGAGAGAGAGAGAGAGAGAGAGAGAGAGAGAGAGAGAGAGAGAGAGAGAGACAGAGAGAGAGAGAGAGAGAGAGAGAGAGAGAGAGAGAGAGAGAGAGAGAGAGAGAGGAGAGAGAGAGAGAGAGAGAGAGAGAGAGAGAGAGAGAGAGAGAGAGAGAGAGAGAGAGAGAGAGAGAGAGAGAGAGAGAGAGAGAGAGAGAGAGAGAGAGAGAGAGAGAGAGAGAGAGAGAGAGAGAGAGAGAGAGAGAGAAAGAGAGAGATACATTTTTTACCCATCTGAAAACTAAAAGATATAGAGACAGAAACACACACACGCATGCACACACACGCACACACACACACACACCTACCTCTCTGATAAAGTGTTCCTTCTTGATGTGACGGCTGATGTACCGTACTGAGTTGGTGGCTTTCTCCAGCATGGCCAACCAGGCATGGTTCTCATCCTCCTTTCCCCCGACAGGGCCTCTCTGCTGGGCTTGGCCCTGGCCCGAGGCCCCCCTCCTTCCTGGACCTCCACGGGGCTTCAGCTCCGGGCTACGCAGTTCAATGTCTGGGTAGTGGTACCTAGTAATTACACCAGACACCAGGTACAAATAATTACTACAATCGCAATGTTGATTATTCAGGAATAAATCACGTAGTAGCTTCTTTCTCTTACTCTCTGTCTTTCTGTCTGTCTGTCTGTCTGTCTGTCTGTCTGTCTGTCTGTCTGTCTGTCTGTCTGTCTGTCTGTCTGTCTGTCTGTCTGTCTGTCTGTCTGTCTGTCTGTCTGTCTGTCTGTCTGTCTGTCTGTCTGTCTGTCTGTCTGTCTGTCTGCCTGCCTGCCTGCCTGCCTGCCTGCCTGTCTGTCTGTCTGTCTGTCTGTCTGTCTGTCTGTCTGTCTGTCTGTCTCTCTGTCTGTCTGTCTGTCTGTCTGTCTCTCTGTCTGTCTTTCTGTCTTTCTTTCTTTCTCTCTTTCTTTCTTTCATTCCATCAAATGAAAGAGAATCATATGATATATCAACCATATCTAATTATTATGATCTATTTATTTACATCAGGGTTGATCTACAGTTGTTATATTCCCTCAATATATTTTCATCTTATCTTCTAAAATCATATTTTATTAATTTGTTATTGAATTGAATCATAAAACATCAATGAAATCAATCATTGGTAATCAACTGTAAAAGAGAAGGTGTGTGTGTAGCTGTGTTTGTGTGTGCACCTGTCAGTGTGTCCCCTCATGCAGAGCAGTCTGGGTAGCCTCTGGAGGAAGAGGCTTTTTACCCAGGGGGCCATGGGGTGGTAGGTGGCTGAGGAGCGGTGGTGGACGTTGATGACAAACACGGTGACGATGATGGAGAAGGTGACGAAGATCATGATGAAGAGGAGGTATTCTCCAATCAGAGGTATCACCTTGGTGATAAATACATAAACAACATGTTACTTATATACATTTTAGACATTTTACATTTTAGTCATTTTAGCAGACGCTCTTATCCAGAGCGACTTACAGTTAGTGAATACATATTTTTTTTATACTGGCCCCCCGTGGGAATCGAACCCACAACCCTGCTCTATCAACTGAGCTACATCCCTAAAGAGTACACCAATAACTCACACTATAGAGCCAACCCAAACCATACTGGGATGCCTTCCTGTTGTCACGTTGTCATTTCCAGCACGGTTCCAACATCCATGGAAAGCCCAGTACAGCTCGGTTTGGCTCTGTAGTTTGAAAAAGCTCTGAAAGGACTGAGAGGAGCGTTCCACAGACACACAGACACACCCAGCGAACCCCACTGACCTTGGAGGACGAGGGTATAATCTCTTCTATGACGAGGAGGAACACCGTGAGAGACACCAGGACCGACGTAGACAGAGACAGCTTCTCTCCTTCATCGGACGGGAGATAGAACACCAACACGGTCAGGAAGGACAGACCAAGACAGGGGATGATGAGGAAGAGTGTGTAGAACAAAGGAAGCCTCTTGAGGATGAAGGAGTAGGTAACGAAGGGGTACCAGTAGATACCGTCCCTCCGGCTGCCCTTGGCGCCCGTGGCGTTGAGGATCTCCCATTCACCTGTAAGGGAACTCGATCAGTGATTGTATGTTATCTTTAATGTTATTGGATAATGGGTGACTGGACCACGTTCACATTGGAGATAGAGAGACAGGGCATTCTCATACTGATTAACGTCTTGATTAACTGTGATGGGAAGAGACAGACAAAGCGGGTTAGTTACCATCACCCTCATGTTTCTTGTATAAATGGTGTCTCTAACCGACATTTATTAACTGGTTACTAAACTGCCGTACGTTTCCCTCTATACCTCTATAATACCGTGAGATATTATTGTAGTTAGAACAATGAACTTGTTGCTTGACTTTTGGAGCTTTTGGAGTAGCAAGACATCTTACTTCAAGAGTATTTTTCCTACACACCGTTGTCGAAGAAGTCCTTGCGGTCAACGTAGTGGTCGACCAGGACCAGGTCGACCATGTTGCCGTCGTAGGTCCACGAGCCAAACTTCATGGAGCAGTTCTGTCTGTGTTGGGGAAGGGGAAAACATTCTGTCTGTATTGTCTGCAGTTCTGTCTGTGTTGTTAAATGGACTTTTATATTAAAGTATTTATATTGTAAAGTAAAAAAACGTTTTTAAAGGTTGTTTTTTTAACAGCTGACCGCAGAGGCAAATCTACACCAGTCACATCTCAATCAACCAACCAACCAATCAACCAATCGATAAACCAACCAATATATCAATCAACCAACCAATCTATCAATCAACCAATCAATCAACCAACCAATCAACCAACCAACCAACCAACCAACCAACCAACCAACCAACCAATCAATCAACCAACCAGTCAACCAATCAACCAACCAATCAACCAATCAACCAACTAGTCAACCAACAAATCAACCAATCAACCAATAACCAACCTATCAACCAACCAATCAACCAATCAATCAATCAACCAACCAACCAGTCAACCAACAAATCAACCAATCAACCAATAACCAACCGATCAATCAATCAATCAACCAATCAACCAATCAACCAATCAACCAATCAACCAATCAATCAACCAACCAACCAACCAACCAGGGGGAAGGGGAGAGTGAGTGATAAAGGAGAAGAAGAACATAAATGACAGTGATGAAGTGAAAAACAGAGATAATCATGGATGTCACCTTCTTCCCATCCGACAGGTAGGACTGATGGATTGATTGGTCGATTAATGTGTGTGTGTGTATATGTGTCTCCCTGTGTGTGTGTCTATGCGTGCGTGTGTGCGTGCGCTCATGTGTGTGTTCATGTGTGTATGTTGTGTGTGTGTGTGCGTTCGTGTGTGTGTCCAGAGGTCAGTCCCACCTGTCGAAGGGAAAGAAGGTGACGTCCATGGTGCATGAAGACTTGTAGCTGGCCGGAGGGGTCCACCTGATTGTCCCGTCTGACCTCACGATGGCTTTGGTCATCAGAGAGCCCTCGAAACGCCCGTCAGCACTGAGAGGGGTGAGGAGAGAGGGAGGGATGGATGGGGGGGATAGGGTGGGGTGGGGAAGTTAGTCGGTGAGTTGTGTTTATTAGACACATTTTAAAAGCACACAGCAAACGACCGTGCGCATATTGCAACGAACAAACTGAACTTTTCAGGATGCTGTGTGTTAGCGCTGGTTTTCTTCAAACGATACTAGCAGGAGATTACAATAGACCTCCGTGCTAACCCTGCTAACACAAATGCAGTGAGGACAAAGACAAGTCGTCAGAAGTACCCTGTTATACACTATATTATAATTTAGAGTGAAGAGATGTCTTACGGGCATCTAAACGGTAAAACAGGTTCTAAAAAAGCATTCATTGCTTTTTCAGGGAAAGTAAAGTATCAAAGAAGGTCTGAAAACACAGAGCTGAGCCCATAGGGAGCGGGAAGCAGGAAGCAGGAAGCAGGAAGCAGGAAGCAGTGTGCACTCACTTCTCATAGAGGACGATGTCCGGCAGCCATATTGTTTCAGAGGGAACTCTGATAGAGGTGATTCCTCCATACTCATCTGGGTTCCACTGGAGCTTCACATCTACCCACTCCTACATAACAATTTACATTACATTATAACATACAATATTACATAACATGAATCCATAACATTATAACATAACATTATAACATACACTATTACATAACATTAACCCTTAACATTATAACATAACATTATAACATACACTATAACATAACATTAACCCTTAACATTATAACATAACATTAACCCTTAATATTATACCATAACATTATAACATAACATTATTACATACAATATAACACTATTATAACATACAAAATAACAATGTTACATCTACCCACTCCTACATAACATTACAATACAACACTAATATAACATAAAAAATAACAATGTTACATCTACCCAGTCCTACAATGTTACAGCACCATGGGTTAGACATAGATATACTATTGATATTAACAACATCCAATAATACCAATACAGGTGTTAACTGCTGAGGTATAAAACTGCTACATCAATACAATACCACAAGTGAAGCTCTATGAAGACATTGTGAAGCTCTATGAAGACATTGTGAAGCTCTATGAAGACATTGTTGAGTACAGTAGCTTACAGTAGCTTCGCCAGCTGCTTCCCACTGCTGGCTGGCCTCTGAAGCTAAGCAGGGTCGGTCCCTGGATGGGAGACCAGATGCTGCTGGTAGTGGTGTTGGAGGACCAGTAGGAGCCACTCTTTCCTCTGGTCTAATAAAATATCCCAATGCCCCAGGGCACTGCCCTGTGTAGAGCTGTCATTAGCTGATTAGTCCTTACCTGCCATAGCCAGACATTAGCTGTCTTTAGCTGATTGGTCCTTACCTGCCATAGCCAGACATTAGTAGTCATTAGCTGATTGGTCCTTACCTGCCAGAGCCAGACATTAGCTGTCTTTAGCTGATTGGTCCTTACCTGCCATAGCCAGACATTAGTAGTTATTAGCTGATTGGTCCTTACCTGCCATAGACAGACATTAGTAGTTATTAGCTGATTGGTCCTTACCTGCCATAGCCAGACATTAGCTGATTGGTCCTTACCTGCCATAGCCAGACATTAGTAGTTATTAGCTGATTGGTCCTTACCTGCCATAGACAGACATTAGCTGTCTTTAGCTGATTGGTCCTTACCTGCCATAGCCAGACATTAGTAGTCATTAGCTGATTGGTCCTTCCTGCCATAGCCAGACATTAGCTGATTGGTCCTTACCTGCCATAGCCAGACATTAGAAGTCAGGAGCTGATTGGTCCTTACCTGCCATAGCCAGACATT